>NW_016935798.1:0-2668 GCF_001483705.2 Eufriesea mexicana
TCTGGGGTGGCCAGCCACATTGCTCACGTCAAGCTGTATTGAGAGACACTACGTTTGGTTAGGTTAAGTTTGGACAAGTTAGGCTAGGGTATCTCCTGCTCTTGTGATATACACTGCTATTCTGCTATTAGGTTATGTTATCCTGCACTCTTATGCTTTGCACTGCAATGCGGTGGATGTCCGCGCTCTGCTCTGCTCTAACATATTCGTCTTGGCTCTCGGGTGGCCAGGGATAGTGGCCTCTCCGGGATAGGTTATTATAGGTTATGTATGTTTACGTTGCGTTTGGTTATGGTAGGATAGGATTGCTTTGCCTTTTGCGCTATACACTGCTGTTCGGTTGATTCCTACACACCAGCATGCTCTAATATGATTTGCTTGAATCCGCGGGCGCCACCCATAGCGGTACGTTAGATTGTGTTCGACTACGTTTAGTTAGGTCTGTTTTGGACATGTTAGGTAAGGATATCTTTGACTCCTGTGATATACACTGCAAGGCGTAGGATTTCTCTACTCTGCTGCGCTGTATTACATTCTGCTCGGCTCTGGGGATGCCAGCAATGGTGGCCTCGGCACGTTCGGCTGTGCTTGGCTACGTTTGTTTACGTCACGTTACGTTAGGTTAGGATAGAATAGCTCTGAAATTTTTGCCATTCGCTGCCATTCTGTGGATTTCTGTGGCATACTGTGCTCTCCTACATTCTGAATGGCTTTGCGGAGGCCAGGAGCAGCCTTCGCGGCAAGTTATTTGAGCTGTGCTACGTCTTTCTGTGATGGGTTGTGTTATGTTAGTTAAGGGTGTCCTCGACTTTCGCGCTATAAACTGCTATTCGGTAGGTTTCTCCGCCCTACATTGCTCTAGTACACTCTGCTCGACTCTGGGGATGCGAGCAATAGTGTCCGTGGCACCTTAGGTTGACTTATCGTACGATTGGTTCGGTTAGGTTGTGTTAAGTTTGTTTGGGGTTGCTCTGACTCTCGTACTGTGCACCGCTATGCGGCGAGTTTCTGGGATCGACTGTGCTCCGCTACCGTCTGCTTGGCATAGGGAAGTCCAGGAGCAGTGGCCGCTGCACTCTACGTTGTGCTTTGCTACGTTCAGTTCCGTTAGGTTAGATCAGGTTGGGTTACGATATCTGCGGCTCTTTTGCCATTAACAGCAATGCGATGGATTTCTGCGCACTACTGTAATCTATTACAATCTGCTTGTATCTGTGGTGGCCAGCAATTGGTGTGTGGTCATGATTGGTTGAGTTAGGTTACGTTTTGCTCGGTTACGCTTGGCTAGGATAGGCATAAGCTACTTCGAATTTTGTGCCGTACACCGCTATTCGGCGGGTTTCTGCGCTCTACTGTGCTATAACGTGTTATGCTCTGCTCTATAGTGATCATTAATAGTGGCCTCGGCACGCAAGTTTCGGAAACGTTACGATCCATTGAGTTAGGTTGGGAAGGCTCCGTTAGGGTTTCTTTGACTTTTGTGCCGTAAACAGCCATTCGGTGGACCCCTGCGTGCTACGTTGCTCTCCTATACTCCGCTCGACCCTTGCGAGGTGAGCAATACCTGTCGTGGCACGTCAGCTAGGGTTAGGTTGCGTGTGGTTAGGTCAGGTTAGGCACAGTTTGGTAAGTGTAGCTTTGACTTTCGTACTATACACTGCTCTTCAAGTGGATTTCTGCGACCTAACGTGTTTTAATATTTCCTGCTTCACTCCGGGGAGGCCAGCAATATTGGTCTCTTCACGTTACGTTGAGTTACACTACGTTTGGGTAGGCTATGTTGTGTCAGGTTAGGTAACAATATCTTTGACTTTTGTGCTACTCGCGGCATTTCGGTGGATTTCTGATCACTACTGTGCTCTCGTACACTCTTCTTGTCCGTGTGGGGGCCGGCAATAGTGGTCTCGTCATGTTAGGTTGTGTAACTTTACGTTTGGGTACTCTCCGTTTGGCTTGGTTTGGATAGACTACTTCCGCTATTGTCCTATACTCTACTTTTCCGTAGATAACCGTGATATACTCTTCTCCACTACATTCTGCATGGCCATGCTGTAGTCAGGGCAGTAATTGCGGCACATTATATTTGGCTGTGCTGCGTTTGGTCAGTTTAGGTTAGGGTATCTACGGCCCTTGTGGTATTCACTGCCATGCGGTGGATTTCAGTGCTCTACTGTGCTGTAATACGCTCTGCTCGTCTCTGCGGATGCCAGCAATCGTGTTCTCGGTGTATTAGGTTCATTTATGCTACGTTCGGATATATTTCGTTTGTCTAGGTTAGGGTTTGGTTCTCTGGGTGTTGTGCTATTCACTGCTATTCGGTGGCTTTCATCGCTCTAATGTGCTCCATATGCCCCGCTTGGCTACGAGGAGGCCAGCAATATTGATTGTCACTTCATGTTTAGTTACTCTACGTTTGGTTGGTTAGGAAAGGACAGGATGTGTCAGGATATGTTTTACATTTGTGATGTACACTGCAATACTGCGTATTTCTGCACTCTTCTGTGCCCTAGTATATTCTGCTTGGCTCCGTGGGGCCAGCAATAGTTGTCCCGGCTCGTTAGGTCGAGCTATGCTACGTTCGGCTATGTCACGTTCGGTGAGGTTGGGATAGGATAGTTCAGGCTCCTTTCCCATACACTGCTATCCTCCGATATCTGCGATCTACTGT
>NW_016935799.1:0-1891 GCF_001483705.2 Eufriesea mexicana
CGGACGCCAGAATCAGTGGTCGCGGCACGAAAGGTTGGGTTAGGCTTCGTTTGGTTAGGTGAATCTTGTCTTCGTTAGATTAGGGTAGCTTTCACTTTCGTGGTGTACACTGCTTTCCTGTGGAATTCTGCGCTCGACTGTGCTCTACCGTATTTTGCTTGGCCCTGTGGCGCCCACAAATAATGTTCGCGTCCTGTTATATTGATATATGCTTCGCTTGTTTAGGCTACAATTGTCTTGCATATTTTTGTATAGCTCTGACTTTCCGGCTATACACTGTGATTCTATGGATTTCTGCTCTCTACACTCCTCTGACTTGTGCTCTATGTCTCCGCGCAACAAACGTAACCCAGAGTATCCTGACCAGACGTAACCAAACCCAAAATAGCAAGCCACGTCCTCGGATGATGGAATCCTCAGAGACAAGCCGGTGTCAGTAAAGAAATGCAGTGCACAGAAATCGACCGGATAGCAGTGTAATAACAAAAGTCAGGGATATCCTGACCAAACCTATCCGAACCTAGGCCAGCCAAGCGCAACCTGACCCTTCCCGGCGTGCGCAGGCCACTATTGCTGATCTACCCGGAGCCAAGCAGAACACACTAGAGCACAGTTAAGCGCAGAGGTCCACCGAAAAGCAGTTTATACCACGAAAGTGAAAGCAATCCGTGTCTAATCCACACCAATATTACCTACCCAAACGTAGCCTGACTCAACCTAACGTGCGGAGATCACTATTACTGGCCGCCCCTCAGGAGAGCGGAGTACCGTAGAGCACAGTAGAGCGCAGAATTCCAACGAAAAGCAGTCTGTAGCACAAAAGTCACCTGTATCCTGTCCTGACCTATCCAGACGTAATGCAAGCAAACGTAACCTAACATCACCTGAGGTGCGTAGACCAATATTTCTGGCTTCCCCAGCGCCAAGCAGGGCATAATGGAGCACACCAGGACGCAAATTCCATCGAATTACAGTGTATAACACAAAAGTGGAAGCTGTCATTTCCAAACCTAGCTAACCCTTACCTGCCCATAAGCCACATGTCTCCACCAAACGTGTCACGAACACTAATGCTGTCATCCCCAAAGACAGGTGGATGCTGGTAGAGCAGCTTAGTGCACAGATATCTGCCGTACAGCAGTGTATAGCACAAAAGTCAAAGCTATCCTACCCTAAGCTATGCAAACGTAATATATCCAAACGCAGCCAAAATGAGTCTAAACTGCTGAGGCCACTAGTACTGGCATCCCCAGATCCAAGCAGAGCATTCTCGAGCACAGTAAAGCGCAGATAGCCACCATATCGCAGTGTATTGCACAAAAGTCAAAGACACCCTTACCAAACTTGAAATAATCTAACCTAATGGAACGTAGAGTATCTGAGCCTAACGTGCCGAGGCCTCCATTCCTGGTGCCCCAGAGCTAAGCAGAACACATAAGATCACAGTATAGTGCTGAAATCCACCGAATAACAGTGCACATCCCAAAACCATACAAACCAAACGTAACCTAACTCCACCTATCGTGCCACGACCGCTATTCCCGTTCTCCCCTGAGTCCTGCAGAGTTTAGCAGAGATGTGTAGGGCGTGCAAATCCACCGATGCGCAGTGCATAGCTCACAAGCCATCTCTTTCCTATCCTAACCTATCAAAACGTAACATAAACCATCGTAGCGTACATTAACCTAACGTGCCAAGACCGATATTGCTGGCATCCCCAGAGACAGGCAGATTACACTACATCACAGTAGAGCGAATAAATCCCCCAAATAGCACTATATAGCCCAAAAGTCAAGGATAACCTAACCTAACCTGACCTACACTGACCTGAACACATTGAGACTAACCAAGCCTAAGGAGCTGAGTGCACTATTGCTGGCCTCCTAATCGC
>NW_016935800.1:0-301 GCF_001483705.2 Eufriesea mexicana
GCCTTACCACGGTGAGAGGAGGAAAATTATGTACAAACTGCCTGCGGCCAAGTCACACTGCCTATCAGTGTACGTCAAGCAAGTGTCGCAGGTGCAGCAAGAATTACCGTACACTGCTACATTTGGGCGCCAAACCTGCACCACTGGACGCATCGAATAATGATGAGCCTCAGGTTGAGCAATCTATAGTACTGCCCTCTGCGTCAAAAGACGCATCGAATAATGATGAGCCTCAGGATGAGCAATCTATAGTACTGCCCTCTGCGTCAACGTCGGCGATGGCAACGCGGATTGCAAGGGT
>NW_016935801.1:0-999 GCF_001483705.2 Eufriesea mexicana
ACGTGCCGAGGCCGCTATTCCTGCCCATCCCAGAGCCAAGCAGAACATGCTAGAGCACAGTAGAGCCCAGGAGACCATCTGATACCAGTGTAAAGCACAAAAATTAAGGCTACCCTATTCAAACTTAGCTTAACGCAACCTAACAGAACGTAACCTGTCTCAAAGTAACGTGCCGAGATCAGTATTGCTGGCCTTCACAGAGCAAAGCTGAAAACATTAGAGCACTGCAGGGCGCAGAAGGCCACCTAACAACGGACTATAGTACTAAAGTCAAAGCTATCCTCTCCAAACAGAACCAATCGCAACATAACAAAACGCAATCTATCTCCTTCTACGCAGAACGCGACCACTATCTCTGGCCTCGCCAGAGCCAGGCAGAACACACTAGTGGAGAGTAGGACGCGGAAAGCCACAGAATGGCAGTGTATATCGGAAATGTCAAAGCTACCCAAACCTAACCGAATCAAGCAGGGCAGAGCCAACCACAACCTAACTAAGCCTAACGTGCTGAGACCGCTATTGCTGCCCACCGCAGATCCAACCGGGACGTACTTGGTGACAGCAGAGCGCAGAAATCGACCGAACAGCACTGTACAGCATAAAAGCTTAATGTACCCTACGAAAACTTAGAAAAGCCCACCCTAATCAAACGTAACCTGACTCAACATAACGTTCCAAGGCCACTATTGCTGGCACTGCCAGAGACAAGCTGAACACATTAGTGGAGAGTAGAACCCAGTAATCCATAGACTCGCAGTGTATATCAGAATAGTCAAAGCTACCCAAACCTAACCCAAACCACAGACCGTAACAAAACATAGCATAACTAAACCTAACGTGACGCGACCATTACTGCTGGCCTCGTACGAGCCAAGCAAAAAGTATTAGCGGTAAGTAGAACACAGGAATCCGTAGAATCGCTGTGTACATCAAAATAGACACATCTACCCAAACCTAACCCAAACCAACAGAACATAGCCAAACATAGTATAACTCAAC
>NW_016935802.1:0-346 GCF_001483705.2 Eufriesea mexicana
GCTTCAGACATTGCAATGCTATAGAATCCGGCTGGAAAATTCAATTCTATTGACATTTTCGACCAATATTGTGGTGAGCTAACTTTCTTGGATGAATATGGACGAAAGATTCTATCGGCGTGCCATAGCCATTGCAATTCTATAGTATCTGGATGGAAAAAGCAATTTTATTGACATTTTCGTCCAATATCGTGGCGAGCTGACATCCTTGCATATATAAGGAGTAAAATTCTATTGGCACGCTATAGCCATTGCAGTGCAATAGAATCTGGCTGCTAAATTCAATTTTATAGACATTTTAGGCAAATATCGTTGTGAGCAAACTTTCTTGTATAAATAAGGAGGA
>NW_016935803.1:0-895 GCF_001483705.2 Eufriesea mexicana
TACAGCGCAAAAGCATATCCTGACATAATCTGGCCTCACCTTACCTATCCAAATGTAGTGTATTTAAACATACCGTGGTGAGACCAATATTGCTATCGTCCCCAGAGCCAGTAGAGCACGCCAGCGCATATTAGAGCGCAGAAATCCTACGAATAGCAGTGAATAGCACAGAAGTCAAAGTAGCCTCTCGTAACTTTGCCAAACGTAGCTCATGCAATCGTAGCCCAACTCAAACTAACATGACGAGTCCACTATTGCTGGTCTCCCCAGAGACAAGCAGAGCACACTAGACCACAGTATAGCGAAGAAGTTCACCGCATAGCAGTATAAAGCTCAAAAGTAGATGTTATCCTCTCCAAACCTAACAAAATGTGACATGATCAAACATAGCAGAAATAAAACTATCGTGCTGGGACCACAATTACAGGCCATTCGAGCGTAGAGCAGAGCATAGAAGAGCAACGTAAAGAGTAGAAATCCGCCGAAAAGCAGTGTATGCCACAAAAGTGGAGGATATCCTGACAAAACCTGACTTCCCCTAACCTAGCCAATCGTAGAGTGACTCAACGTAACGTGCCGGTACCACAATTTCTAGCCCTGCCAGAGCCAAGCGGAACGTACTAGAGCACAGTAGAGCGAAGAAACCCTCCGAATAGCAGTGTGTAGCGCAAACGACGTAGCTATCCTCTCCTAACATAGCCGAACGTGTCATAACCAAACGTAAACTATCTACACCTAACCCCCCTACAACAATATTGCTGACCATCCCAGAGCCATGCAGAATAGTCTAGAGCACAGTATATCACAGGAATCCACGGCGTTGCAGTGTAATGTGCAGAAGTCGTATGTGTCCATTAATAACATAACCAAACGTAGTCTAACTCAACCTAACGTG
>NW_016935804.1:0-518 GCF_001483705.2 Eufriesea mexicana
CATTGGTTGAAGACGTTAGGCCACCGATTCACCAAGCTATAACAGGCTATAGATTTTGAATACTCGTATCCTCTGGCCGGAAAATGGCTGTACTTGCCATTGTATTGAAGGCGTTGGGCGACCTCTTCACCAAGCTATAAAGGATTATAGATTTCGAATAGACCTAGTCTGTTTCAAGAGGATGGCGGTACTTGCCATTGGATTGGAGGCGATAGGCGATCTATTCACTAAGCTATAAAAGGTTATAGATTTTGAATAGATCTATTCTCTGGCATGTAGGTGGAGGTACTTGCCATTGGATTGAAAGCGTTAGGCGATCTATTCACTAAGCTATAACCGATTATAGATCTTGAATAGTCCTATTCTCTGGCAAGTAGATGGCTATCATTGGTTGAAAGCGATAGGCGACCTATTCACCAAGCTATAACAAGTTATAGATTTTGAGTAGGCCCATGTTCTGGCAAGTAGATGTCTGTACTTGCCATTGGATTGAAGGCGTTATGCGATCTACTCACCAA
>NW_016935805.1:0-772 GCF_001483705.2 Eufriesea mexicana
TATATGTGATTGAATAGTGTAAGTTATGAACCATTGTTCTTCCACCTTTCAATAGTTATAGCATAGCTTTGTTGAGAAAAGACTATATTCTGTTGAAATAAACAGGCACATGCAACAGAAATAGAAAAATATTTGACTCATGGGATATCATTAGCGTAGATACCAAGAATTACACTTTATAGCGAAAGAAGATTGAGGCAGCGATACAAACATGTAAAGTATGACACGTCTATTGGATTTCAGGTCGGCTAACCATATGACATGCAAGATAGAAATCTTTGATGGTCAAATAGAGATTCATAAAATGGAGATGGTTTAGGCAGACAGAGGGAAATACAATTAATTTCGATGACGGCCTCTTATAACAGCTAGAGATAGAGAATACAGTGAGATTGAAAGGTATGTTGTATGCCTGATCTAAATAAACATCTATATTAGTGGCCAAGGTAAATGATCATCGCCAATGTATTAAATTTCAGAATGATGGAGCTGAGGTATATAAGAAAGAGAGAGTGGTTCGAATGAGAGCAGTGAGAAGAAGATACAGATATTATGTCGAATCAAGAAACAGGAAAGGGGCAGCATATATATCAACAGAGAAGGATGTGTGGCATGGATATGCAAATATAAGGATCAGTGAAGAGATGGAGAATGAACGCTTGGTAATATAGAATATTATTGACGAAGGATTTGTTCTATTACAGGGGAGTTATACACATGAGTAATATTTATATACAAGGGCCACCCACTATGGCTAAAGTAAGTATTAGTT
>NW_016935806.1:0-5594 GCF_001483705.2 Eufriesea mexicana
GAGCAATGGTGGTCCCTTCAAGCTAGGCTGTTATGTTACGTTAGGACGTGCCACGTTTGGCTAAGTTAGGATATGCTTCACGGACTTTTGAGGTTTACACTGCTCTTGGGTGTACCTCTGTTATCTACTCTGCTCTACCACACTCTGCTTTGCTCCAGCGAGGCCAGGAGCAGTAGTCGCGGCACGTCAAGTTGGGTAATGCCGCGTTTTGTTGGGTTAGATTTGGTCAGGTTATGTCAGGGTATCTACGGCTATTATGATATTCACTGCAAAGCGGTGGTTTTCTGCGCTCTGCTGTGCTCTTGCATTTTCTGCTTGGCTCTGTGGAGGCCAGCAATAGTTGTCTCGGCACGTTAGGTTGAGATGGATATCGCCCGCTCATATTACGTTTGGTTATGTTAGGACGGGATAGATTTGACTTTCGAGCTGTAAACTGCTATTCGGTGGATTTCTGCGCTCTACTGTGCTCCGATTGGCTTTGCTTGGCTCTGGGGACGGCGGCAATAGTGCTCTCGGCGCGTTAGGTTGGGTCAAGTTACGTATGGCTGGGGTACGTTTGGTTAGTTTAGGATATGGTAACGTTAACTTGTGTGCTGTACGCTGATATTCGTAGGTTTTCTGCGCCCTTCATTGCTCCACTGTTCTCTGCTCGACTCTGGGGAGACCAGCAATAGTGGTCTCGTCACGTTATGTTGAGTTAGGTTACACTTGGTAACGTTATGTTAGTTTGGGTTGGGTTCGGTTAGATACCATTTTTGTGGTATGCGCTGCTATTCGATGGATTTCCACGTACTGCTGTGGCTCTAATACGCCCTGCTTGGCTCTGGGGATGCCGGCAATGGAGCTTTCGGCACGATAGGTTGAGTTATGTTACGTATGGCTAGGGTACGTGTGATTAGGATAGGATAGGGTAACTCTGACTTCTGTTCTATACGCTGATATTCGTTGGACTTCTGCGCTCTTCATTGCTCTACTATACCCTGCTAGACTCTGGGGAAACCAGCAATAGCGGTCTTGGTCAGTTACACTCAGTTGGGTTACGTTTGGTTACGTTACGTTTTTCTGGGCGTTGTTCGGATAGATTCTTCTTCCGCGGAGTGCGCTGCTATTCTGTGGTTATCTACGGACTACAGTGCTCTAATATGCTCTGCTTGGCTGCGAGGAGGCGCGCAATGGTGCTCTCGGCACGTTTGGTTGAGCTTTGATACGTTTGGTAATGTTATGATTGGTTGGGTTAGGATACGGTACCTTTGAGTTTTGTGCTACATGCTGCATTTCTGTGGATTTCTCAGCTCTACCGTGCTCTAATATGCACTGCTTGGCTCTGAGGAGGCCAGAAATAGTGGCCGTGGCACGTTACGTTTGGTGGCTCTACGCTTTGTTTGGCTAGTTTTGGTCTGGTTAGGTTAGGATATCATTGACCTTTGTGCTACACGCAGGTATTCGGTGTATTCTTGCCCTCCACTCCGCTCTACTCTAATCTGATAGACCCTGGGAAGCCCGAAATTGTGGCCGTGGCATGTTACGTTGAGTTCGTCTACGTTAGGTTAGGCTATGTTAGTTTGCGTTAGGTTTGGATATCTCTTACTTTTCCTCTGTACGTTGCGATTCTACGGATTTCTGCGGCCTACTCTTCTCTGAAATAATCTGCTTGGCTCTAGCGAGGCCAGCAATAGTGGTGGTGGCACGTTAGTATGCGTTCTGTACGTGTGGCACTGTAACAATTTGTTTGGTATCGATATGTTGTTTTTCACTTTTGTGCTACATACTGCTTTTCGGTGGGTTTCTCCACTCTACCTGTGCCCGAATATGGTCTGCTTTGATCTGTGGAGGCCGAAAATTGTGTCCGCGGCATGTATGGCTGAGTTAAGTTACGTTTGGCTAGTTTATGTTAGCATCGGTAAGGCTCCTATAGCTTTGATTTTTCTGCTATGCATTATGATTCTATGGAGTCCTGCGCTGCATTCTACGCTGCAACCCTCTGCTTGTGTCTGTGGACACCAGGAATGCTTGTCGCGGCAAGATAGTTTGAGTTATGTAGCGTTCGGTCAGGCTAGGTATGGATATGTATAGTTGGGAAAGCTTTGACTTTATTGCTATGCACTGCTATTCGGTCCATTTCAGCATCCTACATTGCTCTGCTATTCTCGGCTTGGCTCTCGTGAGGCCAGTAATTGTGGTATGGGTACGTCATGTCGAGTTGTGTTATGTTCGTTTTGGTTATGTTACTCCGGGTGGGGGTTGGTGTGCTTCGGCGTACGTGGTATACAACGCTTTTCAGTGGAGATCTGCGTTCCGCTCTAGTATATTCTGCATCGCTTTGAGGAGGCAACCAATAATGGTCTCGGCACATTAGGTTGGGTTCAGCTACGTTCGGTTATGTTTGGTTAGGGTAGTTTCGACTGCTGTGATATGGACTGCGATTCTACGGATCTCTGCGATTTACCCTCCTCTAACATGTTCTGCCTGCGTCGGGGGGTGGGGGGGGAGGCAGCAATTACGGTTCCGGCACGTTTGTTTGAGTTTGGTTACGTTTGGTTATGTTACGGTTGGATATGCTAGGAGAGGATGGCTTTGACTTTAGTGCTAGGGTCTGCTACTAGGTGGATTTCCGCTCCCTACAGCAGTTTGATATTTTCGGCTCGGCTCCGGGAAGGCCAGCAACAGTGGCCTCGGCACGTTGTGATGGCTCATGTTACGTTCGGTTAGTTTGGGTTAGGCAACGTTTGGTTAGGATAGCTTTAACTTTCGCGCCGTTCGCAGCTTTTCGGTGGATTTCTGCGATCTACTGTGCTCTGGTCTGTCCTGCTTGACCCTGGGGAGGGCAGCAGTAGCGGTATCGGCATGTTAGGTTTAGTTATTCTATGTTTGGCTATGTTCTGTTTCTTTGGGTAAGGTTTGGGTGACTCTGACTTTTCCGATATACGCAGAGACTCTACGGATTTCTGCGTCCTACAGTCCACTAATGTGTTCTGCTTGGCTCTGCGGAGGCCAGCAATGTTGGTCGCGGCACGATAGGTTGAGCTATGTTGCGTTTGGTTATGTTATGTTTGATTCGGTTAGAATGGGTTAGATTTATCTTTAGTGCTGCATTCTCATATTCGGTGGACTCCTGCGCCCTACAGTGCTCTAGTGTTTTCAGCTTCGCCCTGGCAAGGCCAGCGACTGTGGTCTCGGCATGTTATAATGGGTTAGGATGCTCTCGGTTAGGTTGGTTCAGGTAAAGTTTGGTCAGAATAGCTTTAACTTTTGTATTGTACACGGCTATTCCATGGATTTCTGCTCTCTAGAGTGCTCTCGTATGTCCTGCTCGGCTCTGGGGAGAGCAGCATCAGCTGTCTCGGCACGATAGATGGAATCATGCTATGTTTGGTTATGTCCTGTCGGTTTGGGATAAGTTTGGGTAGCTTTGACTTTTCTGATATGCACTGCGATTATATGGCTTTCTCGGCTCTGCTGTCCACCAGCGTACTCTGCTTCACTCTCGGGAGGCCAGGAATTGTGGTCGCGGCGCGTTAGTTTGAGTTAGGATACGTTCGGGCATGTTTCGATTGGTTGGTTAGGAGGTAATAGTTCTCTCTTTAGTGCACCTGTTTGCTATTAGGTGGATTTCTGCGTCCTACAGTGCTCTAATATTTTCAGCTTGGCACTGTCGAGGCCAGCAATAACGGTCTCGGTACGTTACGGTGTGTCAGGTTTGGTTTGTTAGGTTGGGCCTGACTGCGTTTGGTCAGGATAGCTTTACCTTTTGCGCTGTATACTGCTTTTCGGTGGATTTATTCGGTCTACTGTGCTCCGGTATGTCCTGCTTCGCCCTGGGGAGGGCAACAGTATCTGTCTTGGCACATTAGGCTGAGTCAGGCTATGTGTGTTTATGGTCTGTTGGCTTGGGTTAGGCTTGGGTTTCGTCGACTTATCTGATATACACTGCGATTCTATGGATCTCTGCGTTCTACTCTCCACTAGCGTGTTCTACTTGGCGCTGAGGGGGCTAGCAATTGTGGGCGCGGCACGTTAGGTTATGTCTGGCTACGTTCGGTTATGTTAAGTTTGGTTACGTTAGGAGGGGATAGCTTTGACTTTCGCAGTGTAGTATGCTATAAGGTGGATTCCTGCGCCATAAAGTGAGCTAATGTTTTCAGCTTTGCTCTGTGAAATCCAGCAATATTGTCCCTGGCACGTTACGCTTGTCTGATACGTTTGGATTGGTAGGGTTCTGCTAAATTTCAATAGGGTAGCATTAACTTTTGTGCTGTACACCACTATTTGGCAGATTTCTTCGCTCCACTGTGATCTAGTATGTCCTGCTTGGCTCTCATGTAGGCAGCAATAGCGGTCTCGGCACGTTTGATTGAGTTAGACTATTTTTGGGTATGTCATGTTGGTTTGGGTTAGGCATGGACAGCGGTGACTCTTCTGATGTACACTGAGGCACTACAGACTTCTGCGTTCTACTCCCCACAAATGTGCTCTCTTCGGCTCTGTGGAGGGCAGCAAAAGTGCTCACGGCACCTTATCTTGAGTTAGGTTACGTTTGATTATGTTACGATTAGCTGGGCTAGGAGTTGATAGCTTTGACTTTAGTGCCATATTCTGCTATAATGTGGATTCCTGCACCCTAGAGGGCTCTAATATCTTCAACTTGGTTCTGGGAGGTCCAGCAATAGTGGTCTCGGCACGTTTTGTTGATTCATGTTACGTTCGGTTATGTTGGGTTGGGCAAAGTTTGGTCGGGGTAGCTTTAATTTTTGTGCTGTGCACTGCTCTCCGGTGGATTTCTGCGCTCTACTGTGCTCTGGCATATCATGCTTCGCTCTTAGATAGGCATCAATAGCGGTCTCGGCACGTTAGGTTGAGTTATGCTATGTTTGGATATGATCTGTTTGTTTGGGTTAGGCTTGGGTATCTTTGACTCTTCTGATATAGACTGCGATTCCATGGACGTCTGCGTTCTACTCCCCGAT
Source organism: Eufriesea mexicana (assembly GCF_001483705.2). Lineage (NCBI taxonomy): Eukaryota > Metazoa > Arthropoda > Insecta > Hymenoptera > Apidae > Eufriesea > Eufriesea mexicana. The sequence goes on from NW_016935806.1 coordinate 4,965, forward strand.
AATGTGCTCTGCTTGGCTGTGAGGATGCCAGCAATGGTGCACGCCGCACGTTAGATTAAGCTAGGTTACGCCTGTGCATGTTACGATTCGTTAGGTATTGAGAGGGTATATTAGACTTTAGTGTTATAGTCTGCTATTACGTGGATTCCTGCGCCCTACAGTGCTCAAATATTTTCAGCTGGGCTCTGGCAAGGCCAGCAGTAGCGGTCTCGGTACGTTATGGTGAGTCAGGTTTCGTTCGGCTACGATGGTTCTGACTAAGTTTGGTCAGGGTAGCTTTAGCTTTTGTGCTGTACACTGCTATTCGGTCGATTTCTGCGCTCTACTGTATTCTGGTAGGTCCTGCTCGGCTTTGGGGTGTGCAGCAATGGCGGTCTCGGCACGTAAGTTTGAGTCAGGTTACGTAAGGTTAGCTTGGCTTTGGCAAAGTTAGGTAAGGATAGCTTTAACTATTGCGGTGTACACTGCTGTACGATGGATTTCTGCGCTCCACTCCGCTCTAGTATGCCCTGCTTCGCTAAGGAGATGCCGGAAATTGTGGGCGCGGCACGTCAGTGTAGGTAAGGGTACCTTCGGTTGTCTTATTATTCCCTAGGTTACGAGGGGACAGCTATGCCTTTAGAGCTATAG
>NW_016935807.1:0-329 GCF_001483705.2 Eufriesea mexicana
GGTCAAGTCAGGTCCGGTCAGGTCAGGTCCGGTCAGGTCAAGTCAGGTCAGGTCAGATCAGGAGAGTCCAGGCCAGGCCATGTCCGGCCAGTCCAGGTCAGGTTAGGTCATGTCATGTCAGGTCGGGCCAAGTTAAGCCAAGTCAGGTAAGGACAGGTCAGGTCTGGTCAGGTATAACCTTCTCAGGTCTGGTCATGACGGGTCAGTACCGGTCACGTCATGTCAGGTCAGGCCATTCCAGGTCGGGTCAGGTGATGTCATGTCAGGTCAGTGAGATGATGTCAGTTCAGGTCAGTTCAGTTCAGGCCAGGTCAGGCAAGGTCAGGTCA
>NW_016935808.1:0-684 GCF_001483705.2 Eufriesea mexicana
CAGGAAAGTTAGGTCACCGCCGTATTATTCGAATATGTCATAAAATTGAATTTTCCAGCCAGAATCTATTGGATTGCAATGACTATAGTACGCCAGTAGAATCTTTCCTCCTTGCATATGCAAGAAAGTTAGGTCACCACGATAGCAGTCGAAAACGTCAATAAAATTGAATTTCCCAATCCCAGCCAGATTCTATAACATTGCAATGGCTATAGTACGCCAATTGGATATTTCTTCCTTAATTATGCAAGAACGTTAGATCGCCACGATATTAGTCGATAATGTCAATAAAATTGAATTTTGCAGCCAGATTCTATAGGGTTGCAATGACTATTGCACGCCACTAGAATCTCTATTTCTTATATGCAGGAAAGTTTGTTCGCCACGATATTTGTCAAGAATGTCTAGAAAATTGAATTTTCCAGCCAGATTCTATAGCATTGCAATGGCTACAGCACGCCAATAGGATATTTCTTCCTTATGCGTGCACGAAAGAGAGCTCGCCAAGATATTAGTCGATGATATTAATAAAATTGTATTTTGCAGCCAGAATGTATAGGATTGCAATGACTATAGTACGCCAGTAGAATCTATCCTCCTTGCGTATGCAAGAAAGTTAGTTCACCACGGTAGTAGTCGAAAACGTCAATAAAATTGAAATTTCCAGCCAGATATTATAGCACT
>NW_016935809.1:0-1193 GCF_001483705.2 Eufriesea mexicana
AATCCATCTAACCATACATCCATCCATCCATACATCCTTACATACATACATCCATACATACATCCATACATTCATCCATACAAACATCCATACATCCGACCATCCATCCACCCATCCACAAATCCATCTAACAATACATCCATCCGTCCGTACATCCATACATCCATACATCCATACAACCATACATGCATCCTTCCGTACATCCATCTTTCCATCCTTCGATACAACCATCCATCCATACATCCATACATACACACATACATACATCCATACATATATGAATCCATACATACATACATCCGTACATCTGCCCCTCCATAGATCCAGACATCCATACATCCATCGATCCATAAACATATCCATTCATACACCCATCCATGTAGACATCCATACATCCACTCGACCATAAACCCATAAATCCGTCCATTCCTACTTCCATCATTCGATACATCCATCCATCGATGCATTCTTACATATATGAATCCATACATCCACACATCCGTACATTCGTCCATCCGTACCTCAATCCATCCACACTTCCGCCCATCCATACAGCCATCGATCCATACATACATCCATACATCCATCCACCCAAACATCCACCCATCCATAAATCCATCGATACATACATTCTTCCATCCATACATCCATCCACCAATCCACCCATCCTTCTATGCATCCATGCACATTTCAATACACAGATCCATACATACACCCATGCATTCATACATCCATACATCCATAAATCCATCCATCCAATCCATTCATCCATCCATACATCCATACATACAACAATACATACATCCATACATACACCCATACATTCATCCATACATGCATCCATACATAAATCCATCCACCAATCCGTCAATCCATCATTACATCCATACATACATCGATAATCCATCCGTCCATCCATACATCCATACATATATATATCCATGCATCCGAACATTCGTACATCCATGCATTCGTACATACATACATCCATCCATCCATGCATCCATACACACATCAACACACAGACCCATACATACACGCTCACATTCATCCATACATACATCCATACATACATTCTTACATACATCCATATACATTCTTACTTACATCCACACATACATCCATGCCTTCATCCATACATACATCCATACAAACATCCATACTTACATCCATACATACATCCGTTCTTCCGT
>NW_016935810.1:0-880 GCF_001483705.2 Eufriesea mexicana
TAGGTCTGATAAAATCTATAACCTGATATAGCTTGGTGAATATATCGCCGAACGCTTTCAGCCAAATGGTAAGTACTGCTATCTTCTTGCCAGAGAATATGTCTATTCAAAATCTATAATCTGCTATAGCTTGGTGAATAGGTCGCCTAACGCCTTCAATCCAATGGCAAGTACAGTCATCTACTTGCCAGAGAATAGGTCTACTCAAAATCTATAAGCTGTTGTAGATTGGTGAATAGATCGCTTAACGCACCATGGCAAGTACAGCCATCTACTTGCCAGAGAATAGGTCTGTTCGAAATCTATAACCTGTTATAGCATGGTGAATAGATCGCATAACGCCTTCAATCCAATGGCAAGTACAGCCTTCTACATGCCAGAGAATAGGTCTTTTATAAATCTATATTCTTCTATAGCTTGGTGAATAGATCGCCTATCGCCTGCAATCCAATGGCATGTACCGCCAGATACTTGCCAGGGAAACAGTCGATTCAAAATCTATAATCTGTTATAGCATCTGGAATAGATCGCCTAACGCATTCAATCCAATCTCAAGTAATGCCATCTACTTACCTGGGAATAGGTCTATTCAAAATCTATAACCTGTTATAGCATGGTGAATAGATCGCCTAACGCCTTCAATCCAATGGCAAGTACAGCCACCTACTTGCCAGAGAATAGGTATATTCAAAAACTGTAATCTGTTATAGCTTGGCTAATAGGTCGCCTAACCTCTGCAACCAGTGGCAAGTACAGCCACCTACTTGCCAGAGAATAGGTGTACTCAATATCCATTATCTGTAGTAGCTTGGAGAACAGGTTGCCTATCGCCTTCAACCAATGGCAAGTACAGCCACCTAGTTGCCAGAGAATAGGTCTA
>NW_016935811.1:0-630 GCF_001483705.2 Eufriesea mexicana
TACACTACGTTTGGATAGGTTAGGTGCGGCCAGGTTTGGTCACGTTAAGTATGACATTTGTGCTACTCACTTCAATGCGGTGGGTTCCAGCGCACTACTGTGCTCTAGTGCATTCTGCTTGTCTTTGTCGAGGACAGCAATAGTGGTCTCGTCACGTTAGGTTGTGTTAGGTTACGTTTGGTTATGTTACGTTCGGCTAGGTTAGGATAGGGTACATTTTCTTATATGCTATATACCGCTATTCCATGTGCTTGTGCGCTCTCATGTGCTACAATGTGCTCTGCTTGACACTTGGGTGGCCAGTGATAGTGGTCTCGGCACGTTAAGTTGAGTGAGATTACGTTACGTTAGGTTAGGTTAGGACGGCTCGGTTATGGTTTCATTGACTTTTGTGCTCTGAACTGCTGTTCGGTGGACATATGCGCACTACATTGATCTACTATGCTCAGCTCAACTTTGGGCAGGCGAGCAATAGCGGTCGTGGCACGTCAGAGTGTGTTAGGTTATGTTTGGTTAGGTAAGGTTAAGCTATGTTTGGATAGAATAGGATGGCTTCGACTTTAGTGCTATTCGCTGTTGTTCGGTTGACCCCTGTGATCTACTGTGCTCGACTTCATTCTGCATTGCTCT
>NW_016935812.1:0-1027 GCF_001483705.2 Eufriesea mexicana
GGGGTCGCCAGCAATAGTGGTCTCGGCAAGTGAGGTTGAGATATGCTACTTTCGGTTTTGTTAGGTTTTGGTGATGTTAGGATATGGTATTTCCGACTCTTGTGCTAACTGCAGATTTCTTCGCTCTGCAATGTTCTAATACCCACTACTCTGTTCCTGGGAGGCCAGCGAAGGTGATCTCGGCACGTTAGGTTGTGTTTGGTTACGTTTGGCTAGGTTAGGTTGCGTCAAGCCCCGCCTGGTTACCTTCGACTTTCGTGATGTTCACATCTATTCGGAGGATTTTTGCGCTCTACATTGCTCTACTATACTCTGCTCGTCTCTGAAGAGGCGAGCAGTGGTGGTCGTGGCACGTTATTTTGGGTTAGGTTATGTTTGGCTGGGAAACTTTAGGAAAAGTTTGATCAATGTAGCTACGAATTTCGTGCTGTACACTATTATTCGGTGGACTTCTGTGATTTCCTGCGCTCGACTACACTATGCTGGGCTCTGGGGATGCCAGAAGCTGTGGTCGCGGAACGTTATGTTCAGTTATGTTTCCTTCTTTTAGGATATGTTATGCCAGGTTGGGCTAGCGTATCCTCGACTTTGAAACATACACTGCTGCTCCGCGGAATTCTGCGCTCTACGTTGCTCTACTATACTCTGCCCTGCTCTGTGGAAACGAGCAATAGCGGTCACAGCACGTTAGGTTGAGTTTGCTTACGTTTGCGTTGGTTAGCTTGGGCTACGTTTGGTCAGGGTAGCTCTGACTTTCGTGCCATAATTTGTTATTCCGCCTATTTCTGTGATCTACTGTGTTCTAGTACTTTCTCCTTGTCTCTTTGGAGGCCAGCAATAGTAGTCTGGCCATGTAAGGATGAGTTAGGCTTCGTTTGGATATGTTACGTTTGGCTAGGTTAGTACAGGGTAGTTTAGATATCTGTGCTATACACTGCTATTCGCAGGATTGAAGCGCTCCAACGTGTTCTAATATGCTCTGCTTGGCTCTGTGGTGGACAGTAGTAGTGGTCTCGGTACGCTTGTT
>NW_016935813.1:0-287 GCF_001483705.2 Eufriesea mexicana
GACTAATATCGTGGTGAGTTAACTTTCTTGCGTAAATAAGGAGGAAAGATTCTATTGGATTGCCATAGTTATTGAAATGCTATAGAATCAGGCTGGAAAATTCAATTTTATTGCCATTTTCGACTAATATCGTGGTGAGCTAACTTTCTTGCATGAATTAGGAGGGAAGATTCTATTGGGGTGCTATAGCCATTGCAATGCAGTAGCATCTGGCGGGAAAATTGAAATTTATTGACAATTTCGACTAATATCATGGTGAGCTAACTTTATTGAATAAACAAGGAGGA
>NW_016935814.1:0-691 GCF_001483705.2 Eufriesea mexicana
AGTAGACGGCTGTACATGCCATTGGATTAAAAGCGTTGGGCGACCCATTCACCAAGCTATAACAGATTATAGATTTTGTATAGACCTATCCTCTGGCAAGTAGCTTGCTGTACATGCCACTGGATTGAAGGCGTTATGCGATCCATTCACCAGGCTATAACAGATTATAGACTTAGAATAAACCTATTCTTTGGCAAGTAGATGGATGTCATTGCCATTTAATTGGAGGCGAAAGGCGATCTATTCACCAAGCTATAACAGGTTATATATTTTGGATAGACCTATGCCCTGGGAAGTAGGTGGCTGTACTTGCCATTGGATTCAAGGCGTTAGGGTATCTATTCACCAAGCTATAAAAGGAATATAGATTTACAATAGACCTCTTCTCTGGCAAGTAGATGGCTGTAATTGCCATTGGATTGATGGTGCTAGGCGTTCTATTCACCAAGCTATAACAGATTATAGATTTTGAGTACACCTATTCTCTGGCAAGTAGATGGCTGTAATTGCCATTGGATTGATGGTGCTAGGCGTTCTATTCACCAAGCTATAACAGGTTATAGGTTCTGAATAGACCTATTCTCTGGTAACTAGTTGTCTGTACTTGCCATTGGTTGAAGGCGTTAGACAACCTATTCTCCAAGCTACAACAGATTATAGATTTTGAGTACACCTATTCTCTGGCAAGTAG
>NW_016935815.1:0-238 GCF_001483705.2 Eufriesea mexicana
GGCATGCTATAGGCATTGCAGTGCTATAGAATCTTGCTGGAAAATTGAAATTTATTGTCATTTGCTACTGATATCGTGGTGAGCTGACTTCCTTCCCAAAGTAAGGAGGAAAGATACTTCTGGCGCGCTATAGCCATTGCAATGCAGTAGAATCTGGGAGGAAAATTCAATTTTATTGACATTTTCTACTAATATCGATGTGAGCAATCTTTCTTGCATAAATGAGATGGAAAGATTC
>NW_016935815.1:256-560 GCF_001483705.2 Eufriesea mexicana
GCCATTGCAATGGTATGGAATGTGCCTGGCAGATTCAATTTTATTGACACTTTTGACTAATATCGTGGAGAGGTAACTTTCTTGCATAAATAAGGTGGAAAGAATCTATTAGCGTGCTATAGCCATTGCAATGCTCTGGAATCTGGGTGGAAAATTCAATTTTACCCACATTTTCGACTAATATCGTGGTGAGCTACCTTTCTTGCATAAGTAAGGAGGAAAGATTCTGTTGGCATGCTGCAGGCATTGCAGTGCTATAGAATCTTGCTGAAAAATTGAATTTTATTGTCATTTACTACTAATA
>NW_016935816.1:0-262 GCF_001483705.2 Eufriesea mexicana
CTTTCTTGCATAAATAAGGAGGAAAAATTCCGTTGGCGTGCTATAGCCGTTGCTGTGCTATAGAATCTGTATGGGAAGTACAATTTCACTCACATATACGAATATTATCGTGGCGAGCTAACTTTCTTGCATAAATAAGGAGGAAAGATTCTATTTGCGTGCAATACCAGTCGCAGTGCTATAGAAACTGGCTGGAAGTTACAGTTTGATTGATATTTTCGACTAATACTGTGGTGAGCTAACTTTCTTGCATTAACAAGGA
>NW_016935817.1:0-502 GCF_001483705.2 Eufriesea mexicana
ATCTGGATGGAAAATTCAATTTTATTGACATTTTCGGCTAATATCTTGGTGAGATGACATCCACGCATAGATAAGAAGGAAAGATTCTATTGGCACGCTGTACCCATTGCAGTGCTATAGAATCTGGCTGCTAAATTCAATTTTATTGACAGTTTCGACTAATATCGTCGTGAGCTGACGTCCTTATTGCATGTGTAAGGAGGAAAGATTCTACAGGCGAGTTATAGCCATTGCAATGATATAGTATCTGGATGGAAAATTCAATTTTATTGACATTTTCGACTAATATCGTGGCGAGCTAACTTTCTTGCTTAAATAATGAGGAAAGTATCTATTGGCGTGCTATAGCCATTGCAATGCTATAGAATCTGCCTCGAAAATTCAATTTTAGTAACAATTTCGACTAATATCGTAGTGTGGTAGCTTTCGTGCATAAATGAGGATGTAAGATTCTATTGGCCAGCTATAGCCATTGCAATTCTATAGTATCTGGATGGAAAAT
>NW_016935818.1:0-1677 GCF_001483705.2 Eufriesea mexicana
CAATTTTACTGACATTTTCGACTGATATCGTGGTGAGCTAACTTCCTTGCGTAAGTAAGGTGGGAAGATGCTTTTGGCGTGCTATATCCACTGCGATGCTGTAGAATCTGGCTGGAAAATCCAATTTTATTGACATTTTCGGCTAATATCGCCGTGAGTTAACTTTCTTGCATAAATAAGGAGGAAAGGGACTATTGGCGTGCTGTAGCAATCGCAATGCTTTAGAATCTGGCTGAAAAAATCAATTTTATTGACATTTTCGACTAATATTGTGGTGAGCTATCTTTCTTGCATAAATAAGGCGGAAACATTCTGTTGGCGTGCTGTAGTCAATGCAAAGCTATAGAATCTGGAATTGAAATTCAATTTTATTGACATTATCCACTAATATCGTGGTGAGCTATCTTCCATGCATAAGTAAGGAGGAAAGATCCTTTCCGCGTGCTATAGCTATTGCAATTCAGTAGATTCTGGCTGGAAAATTCAATTTTATTGACATTTACCACTAATATCGCGGTAAGACAACTTTCTTGCTTAAATAAGGAGAAAGGATTCGGTTGGCGTGCTATAGGAATTGCAATGCTACAGAATCTTGATCGAAAATTCAATTTTACTGACATTTTCGACTGATATCGTGGTGAGCTAACTTCCTTGCGTAAGTAAGATGGAAAGATGCTTATTGAGTGCTATAGCCATTGCAATGATATAGATTGTGGCTGGAAAATACAATTTTGTCGACATTTCCGACTAATACCATTGTGAGCTATCTTCCTTGCACAGGTAAGGAGGAAAGATACTTTTGGCGTGCTATATGCATTGCAAAGCTATAGAATCTGCCTGGAAAATTCAACTTTATTGACATTTCCGACTAATATCGTGGTGAGCCACCTTTCTTGCATAGATAAGGAGGAAGAATTCTGCTGGCGTGCTATAGCCGACGCAGTGCTGTAGAATATGGCTGGAAGACTCATTTTTATTGACATTTTCGACTAATATCGTGGCGAGCTAACTTTATTGCGTAAATAAGGAGGGTAGATTGCACTGGCGTGCTATAGCCATTGCATTGCTATAGCATCCAGCTGGAAAATACAATTTTATTGACATTTCCGACTTATATTGTGCTGAGCTAACATTGTTGCATAAACAAGGAGGAAATATTCAATTGGCGTGCTATAGCCATTGCGATGACATAGAATGTGTTTGGAAAATTCAAATTTATTGACATTTTAGAATAACATCGTGGTGAGCTGACTTTCTTGCATATATAAGGAGGGAAGATTCATTTCACTTGCTATAGCCCTCACAATGCTATAGAGTCTGGTGGGAAACTGCAATTTTATTGACATTTTCGACTAATATTTTGGTGAGTTAACTTGCTTGGATAAATAAGGAGGAAAGATTCTGTTGGCGTGCTATAGATATTGCAATGCTGTAGAATCTGAACGGAAAATTTAATTTTATTGACATTTTCGACTAATACCGTGGTGAGCTATCTTCCATGCATAGGTAAGGAGGATAGATACTTTTGGCGTGCTATATCCACTGCAATGCTGTAGAATCTGGCTGGAGAATCCAATTTTATTGACGTTATCGACTAATATCGTGGAGAGCTACCTTTTTTGCGTAATTAAGGATGGCAGATTCTATTGACGTGCTATAGCCATTGCATTGCTATTG
>NW_016935819.1:0-522 GCF_001483705.2 Eufriesea mexicana
CACTAGTGCGCTCTGCTTGGCTCTGGGCTGGCCACCAATAGTAGTCTCGGCGCGTTACGATGATACAGGCTACCTTCGGTTAGGTTGGGTTAGGCTACGTTTGGCATGGGTAGCTTCTGCTTTTGCGCTGTGCACTGCTATTGGGAGGATCTCTGCGCTCTACTGTGCTCTTGTACGGTCTGCTTGTCTCCGGGGAGTGCAGCAATAGGTGCCTCGGAGGGTTAGGTTGAGTTGTGTTATGTTTTTCTATGTTCCGTTTGTCTGGGTCAGGTTCGTGTACTTTTGACTTTTCCGATAAACACTGAGGTTCTATGGATTTCTGCTTTCTACTCTACACAAATGTATTCAGCTTGGCTCTGGGCAGGCCAGCAAAAGTGGTCGGGTCATACTCTGCACAAATGTATTCAGCTTGGCTCTGGGCAGGCCAGCAAAAGTGGTCGGGTCACGTTAGGTTAAGTTATGTTACGTTCGGATATTTTACGATTTGTTAGGTTAGGAGACGGTTGCTTTGACTTTAGTGCT
>NW_016935820.1:0-1515 GCF_001483705.2 Eufriesea mexicana
CTGAACTAAAATTAATAACTAACCTCATTCTTCCAACAGAAGTAAATGTAATACTTAATAAACATCATTTCAAACCACAGTATTCAACAATTAAATCATAGTACAAGGGCTACGCTATGCACACTCTATTCAGGAACATGTCACAAATTTGTGGTTAAAACGCACAAATACAATTAAATACAATATGATACAATGTATATACAATAGAATTTCCAAAATAAATTTCAGATTTTGACACAGACACTGCACTAGAATATCCAACTGCAAACAGACATAATAACAATAATAACATATACCGTATCTAATTAACAACGAAATTTTCTCCGCCCAAATAAACAGAAATTCGAAGATTAATCCAAAAATTGCAACATAGGAGAAACTATGAGCATGGAATCATGCTAGTGGCAGAAAAATAGCAAATTTCATTTTCCTTCTTTACAAACAAACACGAAATTACTTTCCGAACAATCCAATAATTCGAAAGGATCCTGATTAGAGCGAAAAAGGACATCACACGGTCCATTCGCCAATTTTTGGGGAAACGACCGGAAGCGTGATAATGCACGTAGAAAAGAGGTTTCCCGAGCAATTGTACCGGCCATCCCAGATGCGGCAGGTAAAAGTTGAGAAAACGGAAGTCGGCCGACAGTTTCCCAACGGGCTGACAGAACTTCCATCCCGAAGTTCGCGCTTTTGTTACGAACTCCTGATCCCGGTAGACAAGCAAAAATGCAAAACGTATCGGTGGTACGTGTCCCTCTGGACCACTCCGCGATTCTACTAAAAATTAAAAATCACCCGTTCCCGAGTTAAGTTTCCCAAGGTCCGCTTGCTCGCATCTTACGTGTTCTTGCGTAATCTCACTCAAGTCTCGCCCAAGTCTACTGCAAGCTGTATAACGAGGTCCGTGAGCGGAATTTAAAGAATACTCGCGACGCAGAGGAACCTGCGAGGCTGACACTCGATGAAATCGTCCTGAATCAGCGGAAAGGAAGATCCAGGGATCCCACCTCCGTATTCGGTCATCGTGAATGAGTTCCGTGTGTTACAACGCGTGCGAGTCATGAATGGGAGAGAATGCACCGTATTGATTTCAGTGTTTCGCAACTACGCCCCTGTCGCGGCCACCGCATTCATCTCCACGTGACTATAATCGCGCGACTGTAATGCGCTAACAGGGCCGCGTTCTTGTGTCGCGACTAATCGCGTAGGCGGCGCCACTTGCGCGAGTTTGAATAACTCCGACTGTTCCCGCCATTTCTGTTTTATTTTCCTCTTTTCCCTATTTATTTATTTATTTTCTTTACTTCGCCGTTTATTTAATCCCGTTTCTATTATTCGAATAGTACCGACTGTTCCCGCCATTTTCCATCTTACTCCCGCGTCTTTCTGTTTTATTTTCCCTCTATTCGCTATTGATTTATTCATTTTCTTTATTTCGCCGTTTATTTCATCGCGTTTCTATTATTCATCTCCACGTGACTATAATCGCGCGACTGTAATGCGTTAACAGGC
>NW_016935821.1:0-470 GCF_001483705.2 Eufriesea mexicana
TCTGGCAAGTAGATGGCTGTACTTGCCATTGGTTGAAGACGTTAGGCGACCTGTTCACCAAGCTATAACCTATTTTCGATCATGAATAGGCCAATTCTCTGGCAAGAAGATGGCTGTACTTGCCATTGGATTGAAGGGGTTAGGCGATCTATTCACCATGCTATAACTGCTTATAGATCTTGAATTGACTTATCCTCTGGCAGGTATTCACCAAGCAATAACAGGTTATAAATTTTGATTAGACATATTTTCTGGCAAGTAGAAGTCTGTACTTGCCGTTGGATTGAAGGCGTTGGGCGACCTATTCACCAAGCTATAACAGATTATTGATTTTGAATAGGCCTTTCCGCTGGCAAGTAGATGGCTGTACCTGCCATTGGGTTGAAGGCGTCAGGCGATCTATTCAACAAGCTGTAACAGGTTATAGATTTTGAATAGACCTATTCTCTGGCATGTAGATGGCTGTACTT
>NW_016935822.1:0-2939 GCF_001483705.2 Eufriesea mexicana
CACAAAGTTAAAGCCATCCTTTCCTAACATAACAAGTCGTGACTCACCCAAACGTAACATAACGTAAAATGACGTGATGCGACCAGCTTCCTGGCCAACACAGTGCCAAGCAGAACATCGTAGAGGGCGTGGCGCGTAGAAATCCATGGAAACGAAGCGTATTGCAGAAGTGAACATGCTATCGAAACATAGCACAAACCAACTTAACCTAACCAAACGAAGCCTTACTCAACGCAACGTGCCGCGACCACCATTACAGTCCTCCCCTGAGGTTAATAGAGTACAGTAGAGCTATGTAGATCTCAGGAATCCACCGAGTAGCTGCGTATAGCACACAAGTCAACTCTATCCAATCCTAACCTATCCAAACGTAATACAAGCAAACGTAACATAACATAACCTAACGTGCCGAGACCAATATCGCTGGCCTCCGCAGAGCCAAGCGGAAAATACCAGAGCACAGCATAGCTCAGGAAGCCTCCAAGTAGCGGTGTATAGCACAATAGTCAATGACACCCATTCCTAACTTGACCTAACCTATTCCAAACATGCGTGAAATAACTAATCCTTACGGGCCAAGACCTCTATTGCTGGCCTACCCAGTGCCACGCAGAATATATTAGAGCTCAGCAGAGCGCAGAAATCCAACGTATAGACGTGTATATATGAAGCATCCTAACCAAATGTAACCGAACCTAGCCTAACGAAACGTAACCTAACACAACCTATCGTACAACGACCGGTATTGCTGACCTCCATCGAGTCAAGCATAGCATACTACAGGAGAGTAGAGCGCAGAAATCCATAGAATATCATTGTAGAGCGGAAAAGTTGAAGCTAACTTCTACTAACCTAACCAATCTTCGCATAACAAAGCGTAACCTAGCGCAACCGAAGGAACCGCGACTGCTATTGCTGGCCTTGCCGGAGTCGAGCAGAGCATAGTGGAGCGCAGAAATCCAACGTATGGCAAGGTACACCACGAAAGTCAAAGCTATCTGAAGCTAGCTCGAACTGACGTAGCTAAACCAAACGTTGGATGACTCTGCCTAACGTGCCTAGACCACAATTGCTGGCACCCCTGTGTCAAGCGGTACATACAGGAGCTCAGTAGCGTGCAGAATTGCAACGGATAGCAGTGTATACGACGGAAGGCATTGCTATGCAAGCCTAACCCAAACTAACATAACCTAACCAATCGTGGCCTAACTCAACCTAACTTGCCGCGATCACTATACCTGGCCTACAAAGAGCCAAGCAGAGCATATTAGAACACTGTAGAGCGCAGGAATCCACCGAATATCAGTGTATCGCACATAAGTTAAAGCCATCTTTACCAAACGTAACTGAACCTGACCGTACCAAATGTAACATAACTCAACCTATCGAGCAGCGACAACTATGGCTGGTCTCCCTGGAGTCGAGCAAAGGGTAGTAGAGCTATGAAGTGCGCAGATATCCACCGAACAGCAGTGTATTGCACGAAAGATAAAGCCATCCTTTCATAACGTTACAAATCGTGACACAACCGAACGTAACTTAACCGAAAGTAGCCTGAAACGACTAGCGTTGCTGGCCGACCCAGGGCCGAACAGAGCATACTAGAGTACAGTAGAGCGCAGAAATCCTCTGAACATCAGTGTATAGTATAAAAGACAGAGATATCCACACCAAGCCTGACCAATACGTAACATAACCGAACGTAGCGTATCAAAACTGGGGTGGCACGCCCGCTATTGCTGGCCTCACGAGAGAGAAACAGAGTATAGCAGAGCAGGATAGGACGCTGAACTCGACCCAATTGCAATGTATAGCAGAAAAGTCAAAGATACTCAGACCAAACAGGACCAAACCTATCCTAACCAAACTGAACGTAGCTCAAACCGAAATATAGAGACAATTATAGCTGGCGTCCCTAGTCACAAGCAGTGAGTGATGGCGCAGAGTATAGCGCAGAGGTCCATAGATAAGCGGTGTGTACCATAAAAGTCAAAGCAATACTAGCATAACGCAGCGAAACCTGACCCAAGCGAACGTATTCTAACTCACCCTCACGTTCGGCGACCACTATTGCTGGCATCCCGGGAGTCGAGCAGAGTATATTAGAGCAATGTAGAGCGCAGAAATCCAACGAAAAGCAGAGTATAGCATCCAACGGAAAACAGTTTAATCCACGAAAGTGTAAACAATCAGAACCTAACCGAAACCAATATAAGCTTGTCTAACGCAGCATAACAAAGCCTAACGTGCTGAGACCACCATTACGGGCCACCCGCGAGTAGAGCAGGGTGCAGTAGAACAACGTGGAGCGGAGAAATCCACCGAACGGCGGCGTAAAATACAAAAGTCATTGTTATCCTACCCTAACCTAACAAATCGTAACATTACCGAACGTAGCATAACAAATCCTATCGTTGCACGACCGCTACTACTCGCCTCCCCAAATTCGAGCAGAGTATAGTGGAGCACAGTAGAGGGCAGAAAGCCACCAAATAGCAATGTATAGCACAGGAGTCAAAGATATCCTAATCTAATCACACCTAGCATAACCTAACCAAACATAGAAGAATTAATCCTAACGCGCCGCGACCACTATTGCTGGCTTCCCCAGAGACATGCGGAATATTATAGTGCACAGTTGAGCACGCAGGTCCATATGATATAAGTGCTGAGCACATAAGTCAGAGCTATCCTAGCCTAACGCAACGTAACCTAACATAGCCGGACGTATCCTATCCAAACCTAACTAGCCGCGATCACTATTGCTGGCCTCCCGAAAGTCGCGCCGATCATAGTTGTGTGGAGTAGAGCGCAGAAATCCATAGGTTCGCAGTGTATAGCAGAGAAGTCGAAGCTATCCAAATCTAACCAAGGACAAACGTAACACAACCAAACGTACACTATCTCAATATAACGTGCCAAGGCCACTGTTTCTGGCC
>NW_016935823.1:0-935 GCF_001483705.2 Eufriesea mexicana
TAGCACGAAAGTCGTAATTATCCTGTCCAAACATACCCTAACCTAACCTACCCGATCGTAACATTACAAAAACTAACGTGCAACGGCCGCTATTGCTCGCCGCTCCGGAGACGAGCAAATTGTGGAAGAGGACTGTACATATACAGAGACAGAGTGTATAGCATGAAATACACAGAGTGTATAGCATGAAAACCAGAGCTATATTATACAAACTTAACCTAACCAAGCTTAACCAAGCGTAACATAACTCAACTTGACGTACCACGACCACTATTGCTCACCTCCCCAGAGACGATCAGAGTATAGTACAGAAATGTGGGGTGCATAAATCAACCAAAGAGCAGTATATAGCACAAGGGTCAAAGAAATCCTAACAGAATCATTGTATCGTAACCTAACGAGACGTAACGGAACTCAGCCTGACGTGCAGAAACCAATATTGCTGGCCGCCGCAGGTAGCCATGTAGAGCATATTAGACCACATTAGATCCAGAAGTCCAAAGGTCAAAGTAGCCTGTCGTAACCTATCCAAACGTAACATACACAAATATAGCCTAACGCAACCTAACGTGCCGAGATCATTATCGCTGGAAACCCAAGAGGCAGCCAGAAAATATTGGACGCAGTAGGGCGCACAAATCCGCGTACAGGAGCGTATAGCACAAAAATGTATACTATCATATCCTAACATCCGAAACGTATAATAACCGAACGTAGCGTAGTTCAAAATAACGTGCCGAGACCAATATTGCTGTCCTCCCAAGTGCTAAGCAGAAAATGCTAGAGCAAAGCAGAGCACAGAAAAACACCGCATTGCAGTGAACACTCGAAGAGCCGTATATATCCTAGTATAACCTGACCTAAGCTATCCTAAGCGATCGTAGCATATCTCAAAACAACATGCAGCCACCACTTCCCCGGCCTCCACGAAGTCA
>NW_016935824.1:0-518 GCF_001483705.2 Eufriesea mexicana
CATACGGGTGTACGCACCGAGCCAAGAGGCGCCGCGCTCGCAGCCTCCGCCGCCCTACGCGCGTGGAGAGCGCGCAACGCTCGCGGACCACCTCCACGCCCTCCTACTCTAAAATAACCGCATCGCAGGTGGAGGCGACCGCACGCTGTGCATTTACGCACTCCGTCATTTGCGCCAGGACGACGGAGAGAGAAAGGTCCTGACCAACCACGGGACAAAGTACCGTGCGTGCGCTAGGCCACGTCGGACGTTTCTCCAGCGTGTGCTTCGCCGTGTACCGCCCTCCTGTAGAGGGAACCGAAGATACGGGCTTCCCCTGCCGCTGGCAGTTCGCACGGCGGAACACCCACCAGGACCATCGCAGCTTCGTGGGAAATTGTGCGGCAGCCGAGCACGACCATGTTCGGCAAACCGGAGAATCGCCCGACAGCGCGGACCAGCGACCAGGACGTTCACCCAGATCGGAGCCCCGTAAGGGGCCACCGAGCGAATGACTCCCGTGTAGAGGCGGCGCGTCG
>NW_016935825.1:0-674 GCF_001483705.2 Eufriesea mexicana
CCTGGAATACACTGCTATTCGGTCGATACTTGCTCCCTGCTTTGCTCTTATATATTCCGATTAACCCTCACAACGGCAGCAATAGCGGTCGTGGCACGTCTTTTTGCGTCCGTAGCGACCGCTTATGTTACGTTTTGTTGGGTTAGTATAGGATAGCTCTGACTTTCGCGTTGTGCACTGCTATTCGCTGAATTTGTGTGCTCTACTGCGATCTAATATTGCTTGCTTTGACCTGGGAGTGCCAGATGCAGTGGTTGCTGCGCGAAATGTTGTGTTAAGCTACGTTCGCTTAGGTTACGCTTGTTTTGGTTAGGTTAGGATATCTTTCACTTTCGTGCTATACGCGGTCATTCCATGGACCTCAGCGCTCTGCTCTCCGCTAATATGCCCTGCTTAGCGATGGGGATGCTGGCAATAGAGCCCTCGGCATGTTAGGTTGAGTTATGTTACGATGGGTTAGGCTAGGTCAGTTTAGGTTTGGCAATTACAGCTTTGACATTTGCTCTATGCACGTCTATTCGTCGGCTTTCTGCTTTCTACTGTGCTTTAATGTGTTCTGCTTGGCTCCGGTGAGTCCAACAACAGCAGTCTTAGCACGTTAGTTTGGGCTATGTCATGGTTGGCTACGTTACGCTTCGTTAGGTTAGGACAGGGTAGCATTGCCTTCTTTGCTA
>NW_016935826.1:0-274 GCF_001483705.2 Eufriesea mexicana
ATGCTAGAGCACAGCAGAAAGCAGATATGCACCGTACAGCAATGTATAGCACAAAAGTCAAGGCTATCGCGTCCGTCATACACATCTATTCGGTGGTTCTCTGCGTTCTACTGCGCTCTAATATATTCTGCTTGGCTCTGCAGAGGCCAGTATCCGTGTTCTCACCACGCAAGCTTGAGTTAGGTTACGTTTGCTGTGTCACGTTTGGCTAGTGTGGATAGGATAGCTTTGATATTTGTGCAGCGCGCTGCTATTCGGTCGATCTCTGCGCTCT
>NW_016935827.1:0-526 GCF_001483705.2 Eufriesea mexicana
TGTTTGGTTAGGTTAGGTTAGGACAAGTTCGGTCAGGATGGCTCCGTCTTTCGTGCTATACACAATTATGCGGTGAAAATCTGTGATCTAATGTGCTCTACTTCAACCTGTTTGGCCATGAGGAGGCCAGGAGCAGCGGTCGCGGCACGTTATGTTGAGTTATGTTGCGTTCGGTTAGGTTAGGTACTGTCTGGTTGTGAGGATATGTACGGCCTTCGTGCTTTTCACTACAGTGCGGTGGATTTGTGCGCGCTACTGCTCCCACGTACATGCGGCTTGTCCCTGTGGATGCTAGCAAACGTGACCTCGTCATGTTAGGTTGAGTTATGTTGCGTTTGGTTGTGTTGCCTGTGGTTACATTGCGTTTGGTTATGTTAGGATAGGTTACCTTAACTTTTGTGCTATACACTGCTGTTACATGGGTTTCTGCGATCTCCTGTGCTATACTGCACTCTGCTTGGTTTTGGGGAGGCCAGGAACATTGGTCGCGGCACGTTGTGTTGTGCTCCACTACGTTCGGTTAGGT
>NW_016935828.1:0-607 GCF_001483705.2 Eufriesea mexicana
TGTCCTGACTGATCTGACCTGTCCTGACTGATCTGACCTGAGCTGACCTGATCTGACATGACCAGACCTCACCTGACCTGACCTGACCAGTCCTGACTTTAACCGGCCTTACCTGACCTGACCGGTCCTGACTGACCTGACCTGACCTGACTGACCTGAACTGACCAGGCCGGTCGTGACCTGACCTGACCTGACCTTACCTGACCTGACATGACCTGATCTAACTTGACCTGACTTTGCCTGACCTGGCCTGAACTGAACTGATCTGAACTGACATCATCTGATCTGTCCTGACCTGACATGACCTGGGCTGACCTGAACCTGACCTGACCTTACCTTATCTGACCTGACCTGGCCTGGCATGACCTGATCTAACTTGACCTGACCTTGCCTGACCTTGCCTGACATGGCCTGACATGAACTGATCTAACCAGACCTGACCTGCCCTGGGCTGACCTTACCTGCCTGACCTGACATGACCTGACCTGACCTGAACTGACATCATCTGACCTGACCCGACCTGACATGAAATGGGCTAACCTTGCCTGACCTGTACTGACCTAGCCTGACCTGAACTGACCTAACCTGACCTGACCTGACCTGGGCT
>NW_016935829.1:0-557 GCF_001483705.2 Eufriesea mexicana
GAGGTGAGCTAATTTTGTTGCATAAATAAGGGAGAAAGATTCTATTGGCATGCTAAAGACATCGCAATGCTATAGAACCTGACTGGAAATTGCAATTTTATTGACATTTTCGACTAATACCGTGGTGAGCTAATTTTGTTTTAAAATATGGAGGAAAGATGCTATTGGCATGCTATAGCCATTGTAATGCAATAGAATCTGACAGGAAAATTCAATTTTATTGACATTTTCGACTTATATCGTGGTGAGCTAGTTTTGTTGCATAAATAAGGAGGAAAGATTGTATTGGCATGCTATAGCCGTTGCAGTGATATAGAATCTTTCTGAAAATTCAATTTTATTGACATTTTCGATTAATCTCGTGGTGAGCTACTTTTGTAGAATAAATAAGGAGGAAAGATTCTATTGGCATGTTATAGCCATTGCAATGCAATAGAATCTGACTGGAAAATTCAATTTTATTGACATTTTCGTCTAATATCGAACCAATTTTGTGGTGAGCTAATTTTGTTGCATAAATAAGGAGGAAAGAACCTATTGGCATGCTATAGCCATTG
>NW_016935830.1:0-643 GCF_001483705.2 Eufriesea mexicana
TGGAAATCAAATGAGCAGCAGCCCATAGCACAGAAGTCAACTATACCCTGTCCTAACCTATCCAAACTTCATATAAGCTAACGCAACATAACTTAACCTAACGTGCCAAGACAAGTATTGCGGTACTCCCCAGGGACAAGGAGAATATGCTAGACCACAGTGGAGCGCAGGAAGCCTCCAGCTCGCACTGCATAGCACAAAAGTCAATGATATCCTGACCAAACCTGACCTATACCGTCATAACCAAGCAAAGACTAACTAAACCTAACGAGCCAAGCGCACCATTGCTGGCCTCCACGTCGCCAAACAGAACAGATTAGAGTAGCGTAGAGCGCAGAAGTCCACAGAAAAGCTATGCATTGCAGAAAAGTCAAATGTATTCTGACCTAACCCAGACTACCCTAGCCTCACCAAACGTAACCTAACTGAGCCTAAAGTAACGTGCCGGTTCCTCTTTTGCTTGCCTCCCCAGAGCGAAGCCGAGAATATTAGATCACAGTAGTGCGCACAAATCCAACGAATGGCAGTGTGTTTCGCAAAGGATAAAGCCATTCTTTCCTGGCATGCCAAACCGTGACACAGCCAAACGAAGCATATCTGGAAGTAACGTGCCACGTCCACTGCTGCTAGCCTCCCCAGAGAC
>NW_016935831.1:0-638 GCF_001483705.2 Eufriesea mexicana
GCGGTGTATTACTCCGCTCTACTTTGCTCTAGTATATTCTGCTTGGATCTGGAGGGGCAAGCAGCTGTGTTATCGGCACGTTAGGTAGAGCATGACTATGTTCTGTAAAGTTACGTTTAATGGCGTTTGGATAGGTTAGCTACGACAATTGTGCTGTGCACTGCGATTCTATGGACTCCTACGCTCTACTGAGCACTAGTATGTTCTGCTTTGCTCTGTGGATGGCAGCAATAGTCGTCTGGGCGCTTCAGGCTGATTCATGTTATTTTGGCTCGGTTAGGTTTGTTTGGGTTGGGTTAGGGTGCCTTTTACTTTTGTGCAACAAACTAACATTTAATGGACTTCTGCGCTCCACTCTCTTCTAATATGTTCTGCTTGACGATGGAGAGACGTGCAATAGTGGTCTAGGCACGTTAGTCTGAGTTATGTTGCGTTCGGTTATTCTACGTTTTGTTAGATTAGGATAGGGTAGCTTAGGCTTTTGTGCCGTACAATGCACATCAGCGGACTTCTGCGATCTTCTGTGCGCTATCGCTTTAATGGACGCCAGGAGTAGTGCTGTCGTCATGTAAGGATTAGTTGCTACGTTTGGTTAGAATAGGTTCGACTTTTGTGCTCTGCACTGCTATTCGGTCGAC
>NW_016935832.1:0-1374 GCF_001483705.2 Eufriesea mexicana
ATAGTACGCCAATAGAATCTTTCCGCCTTATTTACGCGGGAAAGATAGTTAACCACTATATTATTCGAGAAAGTAAATGAAATTGAATCTGCCGGGCACATTCTATATCATTGCCATGGATATACCAAGCGAAAGGAATCTTTCCTCCATATTTATGCAAGAAAGGTAGCGCTCCAAAATATTATTCGAAAATGTCAATAAAATTGAATTTTTCGGCCACATTCTATAGCATTGCAATGCTTATAGCTTGCCAATATAATCTTTCTTCCTTGTTTATGCAAGAAAGTTAGCTCGCCACGATATTATTTGAAAATGTCAATAAAATTGAACTTTCGAGCCAGTTTATATAGCATTGCAATGGTTATAGCTGGCCATTACTATCTTTCCTCCTTGTTTATGCAAGAGAGTTAGCTCACCACGATATTAGTCGAAAATGTCAATAAAATTGGACTTTCCAGCCTGATTCTGCAGCATTGCAATGGCTATAGCATACCAAAAGTATCTTTCCTCCTTACTTATGCAATGGAATCTGGCTCACCACGATATTATTCGAAAATGTCAATAAAATTGTATTTTGCGGCCAGATTCTATAGCATTGCAATGGTTATAGCTTGCCAATATAATCTTTCCTCCGTGTTTATGCAAGAAAGTTAGCTCACCACGATATCAGTCGAAAATGTCAAAAAAATTGAATTTTCCAGGTAGATTCTATACCATTGCAATGGTTATAGCTTGCCAATATAATCTTTCCTCCTTATTTGTGCAAGAAAGTAAGCTCTCCGCGATATTAGTCGAAAATGTCAATAAAATTGAATTTTCCAGCCAGATTCAGCAGCATTGCAACGGCTATAGCACGCAAAAAGTATCTTTCTTCGAGATACTAATGCACGGAAGCTGGCTCACTTCGATATAAGTCGAAAATGTCAATAAAATTGAATTTTCCAGGAAGTCTCTGTAGCATTGCAATGCCTATAGCATGCCAACAGAATCTTTCCTCCTTATTTATGGAAGAAAGATAGCTCACCACCATATATATCGAAACTGTCAATAATATTGAACTTTCCAGCCAGATTTTACAGCACTGCAATGCCTACAGCACGCCAATAGAATCTTTCCTCCTTGTATACGCAAGAAAGTCAGCTCACCACAATATTAGACGAAAATGTCAATAAAAATGTATTTTCCAACAGGATTCTGCAGCATTTCAGCGGGTATAGCACGCCAATAGAGTCCTTCCTCCTTACTTATGCAATGGAATCTGGCTCACCACGATATTATTCGAAAATGTCAATAAAATTGTATTTTCCGGCCAGATTCTATAGCATTGCAATGGTTATAGCATGCCAATATAATCTTTCCTCCTTGTTTATGCAA
>NW_016935832.1:1441-4217 GCF_001483705.2 Eufriesea mexicana
TAGATTCTATACCATTGCAATGGTTATAGCTTGCCAATATAATCTTTCCTCCTTATTTTTGCGAGAAAGTTAACTCACCACGATATTAGCCGAAAATGTTAATAAAATTGAATTTTCCAACCAAATTCTATATCATTGCAGTGTCTATAGCACGCCAATAGAATCTACCCTGCTTATTTAGGCAAGGAGGATAGCTCACCACGATAATAGTCGAAACTGTCAATATTAGTGAACTTTCCAGCCAGATTCCATATCATTGCGATGGCTATAGCACGACAAAAGAATCTTTCCTCCTTATTTATGCAAGAAAGGTAGCGCACAAAGATATAATTCGAAAATGGTAATAAAATTGAATTTTCCGTCCAGATTCTTTAGCATTGGAATGGTTATAGCTTGTCAATATAATATGTCCTCCTTGTTAATGCATGAAAGTTATCTCACCACGATATTTGTCGAAAATGTCAATAAAATTGAATCTGCCAGGCACATTCTATATCATTGCAATGACTATAGCGCGCCAGTAGAATCCTTCCCCATTATTTATGCAAGAAAGTTAGCTCACCACGATATTAGACGAAAATGTCAATAAAATTAAATTTTCCAGACAGATTCTTCTGCATTGCGGTGGATATAGCACTCCAAAAGTACTTTTCCACCTTACGTACGCAAGGAAGTTAGCTCACCACGGTATTAGTCGAAAATATCAATAAAATTGCATTTTTCTTCCAGATTCTATAGCATTTCAATGCATATGCGCGCCAATAGCATCTTTCCTCCTTATTTATGCAAGATAGTTAAGTCACCACGATATTACTCGAAAATGTCAATAAAATTGAATTTCCGGCCACATTCTACAGCATTGCAATGGCTATAGTACGCCAAAAGGATATTTCCTCCATACTTATGCAAGGAATCAGGCTCACCACGATATTAGTCGAAAATATCAATAAAATTGAACTTTCCGTCCAGATTCTATAGCATTGAAATGGTTATAGCTTGCCAATAAAATCTTTCCTCCTTGTAAATGCAAGAAAGTTATCTCACCACGATATTTGTCGAAAATGTCATAAAATTGAATCTGCCAGCCACATTCTATATCATTGCAATGACTATAGCGAGCCAGTAGAATCCTTCCCCATTATTTATGCATGAAAGTTAGCTCACCACGATATTAGATAAAAATGTCATTAAAATTAAATTTTCCAGACAGATTCCTCTGCATTGCGGTGGATATAGCACCCCAAAAGGACTTTTCCTCCTTACGTATGCAAGATAGTTAACTCACCACGATATTACTCGAAAATGTCAATAAAATTGAATTTCCGGCCACATTCTACAGCATTGCAATGGCTATAGTACCCCAAAAGGATATTTCCTCCATACTTATGCAAGGAATCAGGCTCACCACGATATTAGTCGATAATATCAATGAAATTGAACTTTCCGTCCAGATTCTATAGCATTGAAACGGTTACATCTTGCCAATAGAAATTTTCCTCCGTGTAAATGAAAGAAAGTTATCTCACCACGATATTTGTCGAAAATGTCAATAAAATTGAATCTGCCAGGCACATTCTACATCATTGCAATGACTATAGCACGCCAGTAGAATCCATCCCCATTATTTCTGCAAGAAAGTTAGCTCACCACGATATTAGTCAAAAATGTCAATAAAATTAAATTTTCCGGCCACATTCTACAGCATTGCAATGGCTATAGTACGCCAAAAGGATATTTCCTCCATACTTATGCTAGGAATCAGGCTTACCACGATATTAGTCGAGAATATCAATAAAATTGAACTTTCCAGCCCGATTCTGCAGCATTGCAACAGCTGTAGCACGCAAAAACGATCTCTCCTCCTTACTTATGCAAGGAAGCTGGATCACCACGATATTAGTCGAAAATGTCATTAAAATTGAATTTTCCAGCAAGATTCTATAGCATTGCAATGACTATAGTATGCCAACAGAATCCTTCCTCCTGATATATGGAAGAATGGTATCCCACCACCATATGAGTCGAAAATGTCAGTAAAATTGATTTTTCCCACCAGATTTCTTGGCATTGCGATGGCAATAGCACGCCAATAGAATCTTTCCGCCTTATTTACGGAGGAAAGATAGTTAACCACTATATTAGTCGAAAATGTAAATGAAATTGCATCCGCCAGGAACATTCTATATCATTGCAACGGTTATATCCCGCCAGAAGTATCTTTCCTCCTCATTTATGCAAGAAAAGTAGCGCACCACAATATTATTCGAAAATGGTAATAAAATTGAATTTTCCGTCCAGATTCTTTAGCATTGGAATGGTTATAGCTTGTCAATATAATATGTCCTCCTTGTTAATGCATGAAAGTTATCTCACCACGATATTTGTCGAAAATGTCAATAAAATTGAATCTGCCAGGCACATTCTATATCATTGCAATGACTATAGCGCGCCAGTAGAATCCTTCCCCATTATTTATGCAAGAAAGTTAGCTCACCACGATATTAGACGAAAATGTCAATAAAATTAAATTTTCCAGACAGATTCTTCTGCATTGCGGTGGATATAGCACTCCAAAAGTACTTTTCCACCTTACGTACGCAAGGAAGTTAGCTCACCACGGTATTAGTCGAAAATATCAATAAAATTGCATTTTTCTTCCAGATTCTATAGCATTTCAATGCATATGCGCGCCAATAGCATCTTTCCTCCTTATTTATGCAAGATAGTTAAGTCACCACGATATTACTCGAAAATGTCAATAAAATTGAATTTCCGG
>NW_016935832.1:5011-6399 GCF_001483705.2 Eufriesea mexicana
ATAGATTCTTTCCTCCTTATTTATGCAAGAAAGTTAGCTCTCCACGATATTAGTCAGAAATGTAAATAAAATTGAATTTTCCAGCCAGATACTATAGCATTGCAATGCCTATAGCAAGCCAACAGAATCATTCCTCCTGATTTATGGAATAAAGATTGCTCACCGCCATATTACCTGAAAATGTCAATAAAATTGATTTTTGTAACCACATTCTTTGGCATTGCAATGGCAATAGCACGCCAATAGAATCTTTCCGCCTTATTTACGCATGAAAGATAGCTAACCACGATATTATTCCAAAATGTCAATAAAATTGAACTTTCCATCCAGATTCTATAGCATTGCAGTATCTATAGCACGCCAATAGCCTCCTTCCTCCTTATTTATGCAAGAAAGGTAGCGCTCCAAAATATTATTCGAAAATGTCAATAAAATTGAACTTTCCATCCAGATTCTATAGCATTGCAGTATCTATAGCACGACAATAGACTCCTTCCTCCTTATTTATGCAAGAAAGTTAGCTCTCCACGATATTAGTCAGAAATGTAAATAAAATAATTTTTCCAGCCAGATTCTATAGCATAGCAAAGCCTATAGCACGACAATAGAATCTTTCCTCCTTATTGATGCGAGAAAGTTAGCTCACCACGATATTTGTAGAAAATGTCAATAAAATTGTATCTGCCAGGCGCATTCTATATCATTGCAATGACTATAGCACGCCAGTAGAGTCTTTCACAATTATTTATGCAAGAAAGTTAGCTCACACCGATATTAGTCAAAAATGTTAATAAAATTAAATATTCCAGACAGAATCTTCTGCATTGCGATGGCTATAGCACTCCAAAAGGATTTTTCCTCCTTACGTATGCAAGGAAGGTAGCTCACCACGGTATTAGCCAAAAATGTCAATAAAATTGAATTTTCCAGCTCGATTCTATATCATTGCAATCGTTATAGCACGCCAAAAGTGTATTTCCTCCTCATTTATGCAAGAAAAGTAGCGCACCACAATATTATTCGAAAATGTCAGTAAAATTGAATTTTCCACCCAGATTCCAAAGCATTGCAATGGCTGTAGCACGCCAATAGATTCTTTCCACCTTATTTATGCAAGAAAGTTAGCTCTCCACGTTATTAGTCGAAAATGTCAATAAAATTGAATTTTCCAAGAGGATTCTATTGCATTGCAATGCCTATAGCACGCCATTAGAATCTATCCTACTTATTTTTGCAAGAAAAGCAGCGCAACACAATATTATTCGAAAATGTCAATAAAATACAAATAAATTGAATTTTCCGGCCAGATTCTGCAGAATTGCAATGGCTATAGCACACAAAAAGTATCTTTCCTCCATACTAATGCAAGGAAGCTGGCTCACTTCGAT
>NW_016935833.1:0-4285 GCF_001483705.2 Eufriesea mexicana
TACACAGAACAAACCTAATCCAAAAGCCTAATTTTGGAAATATAAGCAAAAAAAAGTAAATTACGCAGCACGATTTCACACCCACGGACACTTTTGGCAGTATTTTTCGAAAACGCAAGCCCGAAACACAAAAAAAATATCCAATCTCGTTAAGGAAAAGTTCCCTCTACGCTGATAAATAGCACAAACCTAATCCAAAATCCTAATTTCGGTAATAGAAGCCAAGAAAGTCTAATACGCAGCACGACCTGTCAACCGCACCCACTTTCGGCTCTGTCATACGGCACTGACTACTCTCCATGCGAAAAGAATCATCAAACTCATTAGCGAAGAATTCACTCTAAGGGGATTGATGGAAAAAATCCGGTCCTGACGCGAAATTTCGAAGATAGAAATGAAGAAAGTCTATTACGCATCACGACCTGTCACCCGCCCGCACTTCCGGGTCTATCCTACGGCACTGAACAGACGAAATGCGAAAAGAATCATCAAACTAGTCATTAGCGAAGAATTCACTCTATGGGAATTGATGGAAAAAAATCCGGTCCTGACGCGAAATTTACAAGATCGAAATCAATAAAGTCTATTACGCACCACGACCTGTCACCCGCCCGCACTTCCGGGTCTATCTTACGGCACTGAACAGACGAAATGCGAAAAGAATCATCAATCTCATTAGCGAAGAATTCACTCTACGGGGATTGATGGAAAAAAGCCGGTCCTGAAGCGAAATTTACAAGAACGAAATCAAAAAAGTCTATTACGCAGCACGATCTGTCACCCGCCCGCACTTCCGGGTCTATCTTACGGCACTGAACAGACGAAATGCGAAAAGAATCATCAATCTCATTAGCGAAGAATTCACTCTACGGGGATTGATGGAAAAAAGCCGGTCCTGAAGCGAAATTTACAAGAACGAAATCAAAAAAGTCTATTACGCAGCACGATCTGTCACCCGCCCGCACTTCCGGGTCTATCTTACGGCACTGAACAGACGAAATGCGAAAAGAATCATCAATCTCATTAGCGAAGAATTCACTCTACGGGGATTGATGGAAAAAATCCGGTCCTGACGCGAAATTAACAAGATAGAAATCAAAAAAGGCTATAACGCATCACGACCTGTCACCCGCCCGCACTTCCGGGTCTATCTTACGGCACTGAACAGACGAAATGCGAAAAGAATCATCAATCTCATTAGCGAAGAATTCACTCTACGGAGATTGATGGAAAAAATCCGCTCCTGACGCGAAGTTTACAAGATAGAAATCAAAAAGGTCTATTACGCATCACGACCTGTCACCCGCCCGCACTTCCGGGTCTATCTTACGGCACTGAACAGACGAAATGCGAAAAGAATCATCAATCTCATTAGCGAAGAATTCACTCTACGGGAATTGATGGAAAAAAGCCGGTCCTGACGCGAAATTTACAAGATCGAAATCAAAAAAGTCTATTACGCAGTACGACCTGTCACCCGCCCGCACATCCGGATCTTTCCTACGGCACTGAACACACGAAATGCGAAAAAAATCATCAAACTCATTAGCGAAGAATTCACTCTACGGGAATTGATGGAAAAAAGCCGGTCCTGACGCGAAATTTACAAGATCGAAATCAAAAAAGTCTATTACGCAGTACGACCTGTCACCCGCCCGCACATCCGGATCTTTCCTACGGCACTGAACACACGAAATGCGAAAAAAATCATCAAACTCATTAGCGAAGAATTCACTCTACGGGAATTGATGGAAAAAAGCCGGTCCTGACGCGAAATTTACAAGATCGAAATCAAAAAAGTCTATTACGCAGTACGACCTGTCACCCGCCCGCACATCCGGATCTTTCCTACGGCACTGAACACACGAAATGCGAAAAAAATCATCAAACTCATTAGCGAAGAATTCACTCTACGGGAATTGATGGAAAAAAGCCGGTCCTGACGCGAAATTTACAAGATCGAAATCAAAAAAGTCTATTACGCAGTACGACCTGTCACCCGCCCGCACATCCGGATCTTTCCTACGGCACTGAACACACGAAATGCGAAAAAAATCATCAAACTCGGTGGAGAACAGTTCATTCAACGGGGATAAACGGAAAAAATCTGGTCGCTACGTAATATTTCGAAGATCGAAATCAAAAAAGTCTATACCGCAGCACGATCCTTCACCCACTTGCATTTTCGGCATTATATTTCGCCACTGAACTGCCAAAATCGGAAAGCGGAACGATGCACTAGTTAGAGGAGAGCCTGGTCAATCCTGTTATGCCGAGAAAATCTAATCGGAAAGTCTAATCTCGGAAATATAGGCGAAGACAGTAAACTGTGTAGCATGATTTTTTAGGCACAGATTATTGTCAGTTTATTTCATATGTGCACTTTTCCACCGAAGAGATGTTCACACTTACTAATCTTGATCTTCGTAAACTTCTTATAATTTCTTAAACTTGTGTCCTATTCGTAAATATTACAATAATGTTGGAAAGTTTACCTACAACTGCAATGGTACGAACTAATATTCCACACGTCGCGTTATTTTTCTCAAATATATATTTCTTCAGTTGTAGTAATTATAACGTTAATCACCGTTATCACTACTTCCCGAAATGTTTTGAAGAAGTCTGTAATGTTTTACTTTGTCGCGCAAGAATATTCCACCATTTGTTACCGGTATGCCCGCTTTGCCGCTAACTGGAAGTTGGCTGCGGCCGGATATGCTACGTATTTTATGGCGGGAAAATTCTGCGTCTTTGAACTAGATATGTGCTAAAATATCAAACGTTGTCTCTTACATTTATTAATATCAATGAAGCAGAAATAAATATATTTCTGTGAGAAAAGTGACAAATTTCTACTAAAAAGACGTTACAAATTAATAAAATTAATCATAACGTTAGTATCAAAAATATAATATAAGATAATATGTATTATACATTAGTCACATAATTTGGTACATGAGCATTGTGACCACCCTTATTGAACATACTTCTTGAAAACATTAGTTTCTAATGTATAAGTGGTTAAAGCTATTTTTTCAACAAAACCATTTAGTCAGACTTATTCAAAGAAAGTATGTATCACTCGGTTATAATAAAGCTACAAATATTACTCCTGTTGTTAATAAGATGGATTTATGTTCAGTTTGAAGTATACTTATGACAAACTTAAAATGTTATTGTTAAAATTAAGAGTGATTAAATAGTATTTTTAGTAAAACAGTTTACCTAACTCATGCTGTGATGGGTGGGAATAATAAAACAATAAAACGATATAAATAACTATCATACAATCTCTTCCCTTCTTTTTATTCTCTTAACACCCCCATAAAGCTTTTCATATTGTTTAACAAATTTGGGCCACTCAGTGGTTTAGTTAGACAATTAGCATTCGTTTCTTTATCTGGTGCATAACAAATTTGTAAGTTCTTAGTTTTTACTATATCCCTTATATTACAACATTTTTCTGTGTAAAAGCTTAGATTTAATTTTGTACATTTTTCAATTCAAGTCAATACACACTCCCAAATATCTTATTACCCCCTTCCATCCATTCATGTCCATAATTTTAGGATTATGATTACACTATCACAAACATCCTACTGCAAATGAGATGTCTGGCCAGACATAAGTATTCAAATATATGAGTTTCCCTAATAATTCTTGATATTTGTTTATCTTAGATTAAGCTATAGTGGATTTATCCTTCCTCTCAGCAACTCCAATGTACTGCAGTATCTTGTCTGGAATCAAATCATGTTTTATTTTCTTTTGATTTAACCAAATCTGGAGGTCTTGTCCCACAAACTCACCTTCATTGTCTGAACATATAAGTACTTTTCAACTTCCTGATAGATTAATTTTCTTTCAATGCTACCAATATTTTTATTTCCTCAGCTGTCTGACCCTTTTCCTATAAGGGAAAGAAAAAAATAATCACTCTCCAATAATCATCAGTAGATAAAATGTACCTTTTACCTCCTTTGGACATCGGCTTTATTGGTCCAATCAAGTCCATCTGTTACAGCCCCATTCAATTTCACATAACACTTATTCATCACCTAATCCTTTTCTGGTCAGCATATTCAATATGTATTATTTGGTACATATCCTAAAAATATTTCTTTGAAAGTTTTTGCTTCAAGTTTGTCTACTAAACCCACAGACAATGCTAACAAATCTTTTCATATACCTTATGTTTGGCTTTTTCTCTTGTTAAACCTCATAAGGAGTTTCGCATGGTCAGCTAAGTTTGTTCAGTCTTTTATATGGACAGCTGTACTCA
>NW_016935834.1:0-468 GCF_001483705.2 Eufriesea mexicana
GAAATGGCTATAGCACACCAATTGCATCATTCCTCGTTATTTTTAGAAGAAAGTTATCTCACCCTGATATGAGTAAAATATGTCAATAAAATTGAGCTTTCCAGCCAGATTTTAAAGCAATGCAATGCCTATAGCACGCCAATAGAATCATTCCTCCTTATTTATGCTAGAAAGTTAACTCACCGCGATTCTAGTCGAAAATGTCAATAAAATTGAGCTTTCCGGCCAGATTCTACAGCATTGCAATTGCTATAGTACGCCAAAAGGATCTTTCCTGCTCATTTATGCATGAAAGTGAGGTCTCCACGTTATTGGTCAAAAATGTCAATGAAATTGAATTTTCCAGGCACATTCCATATCATTGCAACGGTTATTGCACGCCAAATGATATTTCTTATTTATTTATGCAGAACGGTAGAGCACCACAATATTATTCGAAAATGTCAATAAAATTGAATTTTCCGGCCA
>NW_016935835.1:0-535 GCF_001483705.2 Eufriesea mexicana
TATAACCATTGCAATGATATAGAATGTGCCTGGCAGATTAAATTTTAGGACATTTTCGACTAATATCGTTGTTAGCTATTCTGCTTGCCTAAATAAGCAGAGTAGATTCTATTGGCGTGCTATTGACATTGCAATGATATAGAATGTGGTTGGAAAATTCAATTTTATTGACATTTTCGGCTAATATCGTGGTGAGCTAACTTTCTTGCATAAATAAGGAGGAAAGATCCTATTGGCGTGCTATAGCCATTGCAATGCTACGGTGTCAGGCAGGAAGAATCAATTTAATTGACTTTTTCGACTAATATCGTGGTGAGCAAGCTTTCTTGCATAAATAAGGAGGAAAGATTGTATTGGCCTGCCACAACCATTGCAATGCTATAGAATCAGGCTAGAAAATTCAATTTCATTGACAGTTTGGACTAATATCGTGGTGAGCTCACTTTCTTTCATAATTAAGGAGGTAAGATTATATTGGAGTTCCATAGCCATTGCAATGCTATGGAATCTGGCGGGAAAATTCAATTTTATCGAC
>NW_016935836.1:0-4220 GCF_001483705.2 Eufriesea mexicana
ATAGCTTCAGCCCTTGAGCAGTACACTACTATTCGGCGCATTTTGGCGCTCTGCTGCGCTCGAGCATATCATGAATGGCTCTGGGCAGACCAGTAATGGTGGTCACGTACGTCAGTGTAAGCTAGGGTACGCTTGGTTATGTTACGTTTCTTTAGGTTAGGAGAGGATAGCTAGGACTTTAGTGCCATTGTCTGCTATTAGGTGGACTTCTGCGCCCTACAGCGTTCCAATATTTTCAGCTTGGCTCTGGGAAGACAGCAATATTGCCTCGGCACGTTTTACTGCGACATATTACGTTCGGTTATGTTGTGTTAGGCAATGTTTGGTCAGGGTAGCTTTATCTTTTGTGCTGTACGCTGCTATTCGGCGGACTTCGGCGCTCTAATGTGCTCTAGTATGTACTGTTTGTCTCTTGGGTAGGCAATAATATCGGCCTCCGCACATTAGGCAGTGCCCGGCTATGTTTCGTTATGTCCCGTTGGTTTGGGCTAGGTTTGGGTAGCTTTGTCTCTTCTGACGTGCACTGCGATTATATGGATTTCTGCATTCTCCTTTCCACTAGTCTGCTCCGCTTGACCCAGCGTAGGCCAGTAGTAGCGGTTGCGGCACGTTAGGCTGTGTTAGGCTTCGTTTGGTTATGTTACGGTTTGTTAGGTTAGGAGAGGGTAGCTTTAACTTTAGAGGTATAGTCTGCTATTAGGTGGATCTCTGCACCCCACAGTGCTCTCATGTTTTCAGCTTGGCTCTGGGAAGGCCAGTAATAGTGGCGTCCGCACGTTACATTGTGTTATGTTACGTTCGGTTAGGTAGGATCGGGCAAAGTTTGGTCAGGTCTGCTTTAACTTTAGAGCTATGTACTGCTTTTCGGTGGATTTCTGCGCTCTGCTGTGCTCTAGGGTCTCCTGCTTTGCTCTGGGGAGGGCAGCAATAGCGGTGTGCGAATGTTGGGTTGATATATGCTATGTGTGGCTATGTACTGTTGGTTTGGCTTAGGTCTGGGTGTCTTCGAGTTTTCTGATATACTCCGCAATTATAATGATTTCTGCGTTCCTCTCTCTGCTAATCTCTTCTCCTTGGCTCCGGTGTGGCCAGCAACAGTGGACGCGGCGCGTTCGGTTGAGTTAGGTTACGTTTGGTTATGTTCCGTTTTGTTAGGTTAGGAGAAAATATGTACGACATTAAACCTGCTTGGCTCTGGCGGGGGCAGCTATAGAGACCTCGGCTCGGTGTGTTGGGTCATGTTCCGTTCGGTTAGGTTGTGACAGAAGGTCATGTTCCGTTCGGTTAGGTTGTGACAGAAAAAGTTCGGTTGGGGTAGCTTTAACTATTGTCTTATACAGGGATGTTCTGTGTATTTCTGAGCTCCACTGCGCTCCAATACATCCTGCTTGGCCCTGGAGAGGGCAGAAATAGCGGTCTCGGCACATTAGTTTCAGCTACGCTACGCTTCCATATGTTCTGTTTGTTTGGGTAACTATGGCTTTGCTGATATGCACTGCGATTATATGGATATCTGAGTCCTGCTCTACACAAGTGTGTCCTCCTTGGCTCTTGGGAGGCAGCAATAGTGGTCGCGGCACGTTAGGTTGTGCAATGTTCCGCTTGATTATGTTACAATTGGTTAGGTTAGGATATGATAACTTTGGCTTTAGCCGTATTGACTGCTATTAGGTAGCTTTCTGTGCTCTACAGTGCTCTAATGTTTTTAGCTTCGCTTTGAGAAATACAGAAATAGAGGCCTCGGTACTTTATGTAGGGACATGTTCTGCTCGGTTTGGTAGGGTTAGGCAAAGTGTGGTCAGAGTAGCTTTATTGCATTCGCTGTATACTGCTATTCGTAGAGTTTCTGCGCTGTACTGTGCTCTAGTATGCCCTGCTTGGCTTTGGGGAGGGCAGGAGTAGCTGTCTCGGCTCGTTAGTATGAGGTAGGGGATGTTTGGTTGTGTTCTGTTCGTTTCGGTTAGGTTCGTGTAGCTTTGACCTTTCTGATATGAACTGCGATTATACAGATTTCTGCTCCCTACTCCCCACTAACGTGCTGTGCTTGGCTCTGGGTAGCCCGGCAATAGTGCTCGCATCAGGTCAAGTTTAGTTAGGTTACGCTTGGTTGTGTTAGGATT
This sequence comes from Eufriesea mexicana, assembly GCF_001483705.2. Lineage (NCBI taxonomy): Eukaryota > Metazoa > Arthropoda > Insecta > Hymenoptera > Apidae > Eufriesea > Eufriesea mexicana. The sequence goes on from NW_016935836.1 coordinate 2,121, forward strand.
GGTTAGTTTATGAGACGATAGCTTTGACTCTAGTGCCATAGTCTACTACTAGGTGAATTTCTGCGCCCTAGTGTGCTCAAATATTTTCAGCTTCGCTCTGGGAAGCCCAGAAATTGTTGTATGGGTACGGTATGTTTAGTCAGGTTACGTTCGGACGCGTTGGGTTAGGCAATGCTTGATTAGGATAGGTATAACTTTTGTGGGATACACTGCTATTCGGTGAATTTCTGCGCTCTACTGTGCTCTAGTATGACCTGCTTGGCACTGAGGATGGCAGCAATAGCGGTTTCTGCACGAAAGTTTGAGTTAGGCTATGTTTGCCTATGTTTTGTTAGTTTGGGTTTGATTTGGGTACCTATGACTCTTCTGATACACACTCCGAATCTGCGGACTTCTGCATTCTACTCTCCACTAGTGTGTTCCGCTTGCCTCTTGGGAGCACAGCAACAGTGGCCGCGGCAAGTTCGGTTGAGATACGTTGCCCTTGGATGTGTCACGGATAGTAAGGATAGGAGGGGATAGCTTTCACTTTAGAGCTATGTTCCGCTATTAGGTGGGTCTCTGCGCCCGACAGAGGTCTTGTATTTTCAGCTTCGCTCTCGGAAGGACAGCAATAGTGGTCTCTACGCGTCACATTTTGCCACCTTACGTTCGGCTATGTTGGGTTAGGCTAAGTTTGGCTGGGTTTGCTTCGACTTTTGTGCTGTACACTGCTGTTCGGTGGATTTCTGCTATCTACTATGCTCTAGTATGTCCTGCTCCGCTCTGGGGAAGGCAGCAATAGCGTTCTCGTCAAGTAAGGTAGAGTTAGGCTATTTTTGGATTTGTTACGTTGGTTAGTGATAGGTTTGGGTAGCTTTGACTTTTCATATATACACTGCGATTCTATGGATTTCTGCGCTCTACTCTCCAGCAATGTGTTCTGCATGGCTCTGGGGAGGCTAGCAATAGTGGTCCCGGTACGTTAGATTGAGTTATGTTACGATTGGTTACGTAAGGAGAGGAGAGCTTCGCATGTAGTGATATAGCCTGCTATTAGGTGGATTTCTGCGCCCTACAGAGCTCTAGCATGTTCAGCTTGGCTCTGGGAAGCCAGCAAGAGTGCCTTTAGCACGTTACGTTGATTCACATTACGTTGGGTTTGGTTGTGTCAGGCTATGCTTGGTCAGAATAATTTTAACTTTTGCCCTGTACACTACGATTGCGTGGATCTCTGCGCTTTACTGTTCTCTAGTATGCCCTGCTTGGCGCTGGGGAGGGTAGCAATAGCGGTCTCGGCACGTCAGGTTCAGTATGGCTATGTTAGGATATGCTCTGCCCTTTGGGATAGGTTTGGGTAGCTTCGACTTTTCTGATATACACCTGGTTGCAACGGGTTTCTGCGTTCTGCTCTCCACTAACGTGTTCTGCTTTGCTCTAGAGAGGGCAGCAATTGTGGTCGCGACACTATAGGTTGAGTTAAGTTACGCTTGGATATGTTACAATTGGTTAGGCATGGAGATGGTAGCTATGACCTTAGCGCTATTGACTAGAATTAGGCGGATTCCTGCGCTCTACAGTGCTCTAAGGTTTTCAGATTGGCTCTGGCAAGGCCAGCAAGATTGGTCTCGGCATGAAATGTTCAGTCAGGTTACGATCGGTTGGGTTGGCCTAGGAAATGTTTTGTAATGTGTCTTCAACTATTGTGCTGTACCCTGCTATTCTGCGGAATTCTGCGCTCTACTGTGCCCTAGTATTTCCTGCTTTGCTCTGGGTAGGGCAGCAGTAGGGGCCTCTGCACGTTAGGTTGTGTTAGGCTATGTATGGATATTTTGTGTTGGTTTCGGTTCGGCGTTGACAGCCATAAATTTTCCGAAAGACACTGCGATCTTATGGATTTGTGCGTTCTATTCTCCACTAATGTGTTTTGCTTGGCTCTGTGGAGACCAATATTAGTTGTCTCTGAAAGTTATGTTGAATTTTGTTACGTTCGGCTATGGTACGTTTGGTTTCGTTAGAAGACGATAGCTTTGGCTGTAGTGCTGTGTTCTGCTCATAGGTGGATTTCTGCCTCCTACAGTGCTCTAATATTTTCAACTTGGATCTAGGATGGCCAGAAAT
>NW_016935837.1:0-975 GCF_001483705.2 Eufriesea mexicana
CAGTGGCGGTCGCGGCACGTTTGGTTGAATTCTGTTTCGATAGTCTAGGTTAGGAAATGATTGTTTTGACTTTAGCGCTATAGTCTGCCATTAGGTGGATTTCTGCGGCCTACAGAGTTCTAATATTTTCGGCTTGGCTCTGGGAAGGCCACCAATAGTGGCCTCAGCTCGTTATGTCGAGGCAGATTTCTTTCGGTTACATTGGGTTGGGCTATGTTTAGTAGGTGTAGTTTTAACTTCTGTGCTCTACGTTGCTATTCGGTTGGCTCCTGCGCTCTACTGTGCTCTAGTACGTCCTGCTTGGCTCTGGGGATGGCAGCACTATCTGTCTCGTCAAGATACGTTGAGTTAGGCTATGTTTGGCTATGTTCTATTCGTTTGGATTAGGTTTGGGTAGCTTTGACTATTCTGATTTACGCTGCGATTCTATGTACTAATGCGATGTACTCTCCACATGTGTGCCCTGCTTGGCTCCGGGGCGTCCAGCAGTAGTGGTCGCGTCACGTTAGGATGAGATAGGATACGTTTGGTTATGTTAAGGATGGGTATGTTAGTGGAGGATAGCTTTGACTTCAGTGCTATAGTCTGCTATTAGGTGGATTTCTGCTCCATCAGTGCTCTAATATTTCCAAGTTGGCGCTGGGAAGGCCAGAAATAGATGTCACGTCCCGTTAGACACAGCCATGTTGCCTTTGTTTATATTATGATTGGTTAGGTTAGGAGATGATATCTTTGTCTCTAGCGCTATAGTCTGCCATTACCTGGATTTCTGCGCGCCACACGGCTCCAGTATTTTCAGCTTGGCTCTGGGTAGGCCGGATATAGTGGCCTCCGCACTTTACGTTGAGACAGGTTACGTTCGGGTAGGTTGGCTTAGACTAAATTTGGCTAGGGTAGCATCAACTATTGTATTGTGCGCTGCTATTCGGTGGACCCCTGTGCTCTACAGTGCTCTAGTATGTCCTGCTTGGCTCT
>NW_016935837.1:1925-5136 GCF_001483705.2 Eufriesea mexicana
TCCGCTGCGCTCCAGTATGTCCAGCTTTGCTCTGGGGCGCGGCCGAAAAGCGGTTTCGGCACGTTAGGTTGAGTTAGGCTATGCTTGGTTGTGATCCGCTGGTTTGGGTTAGGCTTGGGTAGCTCTGACTATTCTGATATACACTGCTTTCTACGGTTTTCTGCATTCTACTCTCCACTAGTGTGTTCTGCTTGGCTCTGTGGAGTCAGGAATAGTGGTTGCGGCACGTAAGGTTGTGTTTGGTTACGTTTGTTATGTTGCGATTTGTTAGGTAAGGAGGGGATTCAGAGTTTAGGCTATCTACGGCATTTGTGCTATACACTGCAATGCAGCGGACTTCTGCGCTCTGCAGTGCTCTAGCATTTTCTGCTTGGCTCACGGGAGGCCAGCAATAGTGGTATCGGCGCGTTAGTTTGAGCCACGCAGCGTTCGGTTACGTTACATTTGCGTGGTTAGGAAGGAATAGATTGACTGTTGTGCTATACACCCCTATCCGAGGACTTCTGCGCTCTGCTGTGCTCTAATTTTTTCTGCTTGGCTCCGGGGTGGCCAGCAATAGTGGTGTCGGCACGTTAGGTTGAGATATGTTACGTTCCGCTAGGGATGGTTGGGAAGGCATGGTTAGGATTTCTTTGACTTTTGTGCTTTACACTGCCATTCAGTGGATTTCTGCGCAATGCAATGCTATACTATACTCTGCCCGACTCTGGTGTGGAGAGCAATGGTGGACGTGGCTCATTATTTTGTGTTAGGGTATGTTTGGTTAGATTAGGTTATGTTAAGTTTTGTCAGGATAACTTTGACTCTCGTGCTATACACTGTTATCAGGTGGATTTCTGTGATCCACTAAGCTCTACTGCAATCTGCTTTGCTCTGCGGAGGCCAGGAGCAGCGGTCGCGGCACGTCATGTTGCGTTAGGCTGCGTCTTGTTATGCTACGTATGCTTAGGTTAGGATAGGAGAGCTTTGACTTTTGTGCTATACACCGCTTCACGGTGGATTTCTGCTCTCTATTGTTCTCTAGTATGCTCTGCTTGGCACTGGGGAGGAGAGCAATAGCTATCGCGGCACGTTAGGTGTAGTTTGATTACGTTTAGTTAGGTTAGGCTTGGTTGTATCAGGCAGGGATAACATTGACTTATGTGCTCAGCACTGATCATATATTTGACAGCGGTAATGGTTGCGGCACGTTTGGTTGGGTCATCTTACGTTTGGTTAGGTTATATTAGGCTGGGCTTGGTCAGGATATCTCTGACGTTTGCGCTAGGCAATGCAATGCGTTCAATTTCTACATTCTACTGTGCTGTAATATCGTCTGCTTGGCGCTGGGATGCCAGCAATAGTTTTCTCGGCACGCTAGGTTGGGTTGGGTTACTTCGGGTCAGGTTAGGTATGTCTGGGTTATGGTAGGATATGTTTGGCTTTTCAGCTACGCATTACCATTCATTAGTCATCTGCGCTCTACTCCCCTTTAATATATTCTGTTCGGCGATGGAGATGCCAACAGTGGACTCGGCTCGTTAGATATCGTTAGTCATCACTTGGTTTGGCTTGGTTGGGTCAGGTACGTTTCAGGTGTCTTTGACGTTTGAGCTATTCGCTTTTATTTGGTAGCTTCCTGCACTCTACTGTGCTCGAGTGTGTTCTGCTAGGCTCTGGGGACTTCAGTAGCAGTGGCCTCGGCACGTTGGTTTGAGATATGCAACGTTTTGTTTGGTTGTGTTAGTTTGTGTTAGCATTGGATAGCTTTGGCTTCTGGGCTTTTCACTGCAATCCTGTGGATCTCTGCGCTCTACTGTCCTCTAACGGTATCAGCTTTGCTCCTGGAGGGACAGCAATAGTGGTCTCGGCACGTTACGTTGGGTCAGGCTAAGTTTAATTAGGTCAGGTTAGGTCTGGTTAGGTTAGTATATCTTTGACTTTTGTGCTCTACACTGCAATGCGGCGAATTTTTGCGCTCTAATGTGCACCAAAATTCTAGGCCTGGCGCTGGGGAGGCCGGAAATTGTGGTCTCGGTACGTTAGGTGGAGCTAGGTTTGGTTAGAATAGGTTAGGTTAGACTGGGTGATGTTAGGATATCTTTGAATCTTCCGCTATACATTGTCATCCTTTGCACTTCTGCGCTCAACTTTCCTCTAGTAAGTTCCGCTTGGCGATGCGGAGGCCAGCAATATTAGCCTCGGCTGGTTAGGTTCAGCTAGTCTACGTTCTGTTGGTTTACGTTAGGTCAGGTTAGGTCAGGATACCAACGACTTTTACGCTCTACATTGCTGCTCGGTGTCATTTTGCTCTCTACTGTGCTATAGTATATTCTGCTTGTCCCTGGGGATGCCTGCAACAGCGGTCTCGGCACGTTAGTTTCAGTTAGGCCACGTACGGTTAGGTTACCTTTGTGTGGGTTAGGTACAAATAGCTTTGACATACGTGGTGTACACTGCTATTCGGCGGATTTCTGCGCTCTACTGATGTCTACCGTATTCTGCTTGACACTGGGGATTCCAGAAATTGTGGCTGCGGTGCGTCATGTTGAATTAGGCTTCGTTTGATTATGCTACGTTGGTTTAGGTTAGGTTTGGATTTCTTCGACATTTCTGCTATACACTGCGATCCTATGCATTTATGTGCTCTACTCCCCATTGATATGTTAAGCTTGGATCTGGGGTATTAGCCGTAGTGTTCTAGGCACGTTGGGTGTTAATAGGTCACGTTTGGTCATGTACGCTTTGATAATTTAGGACAGGGAACTTTGACTTTTGTGCTATACAGTGAGGTTCTATGTGTTCCTTCTCTCGACACTCCTCTAATATGTTCTGCTTGACTGTGGGGAGGTCAGCAATACTGGTCGCGGCACGTTAGGTTGAGTCACATTACGTATGGTTAGGTCAGTTTCTGTCGGGTTAGGCTAGGTTAGCCTCGACTTTTGTGATATGGACTGCTGGTCGGTGGATTTCTGCGCCCTGCTCTGCCCTAATAAGCTCTGCTTTTCTCTGAGGTGGCCAGCAATGGTGGTCTCGGCACGCTAGGTTGTTATAAGCTATGCATGGCTAGGTCATATTGGTTTGCGTTAGGCATGCATAGCTTGACTTTCGTGGTATACACTGCCATTGGGTGGACTCATGCGTCATGTTGAATTAGGCTTCGTTTGATTATGCTACGTTGGTTTAGGTTAGGTTTGGATTTCTTCGACATTTCTGCTATACACTGCGATCC
>NW_016935838.1:0-207 GCF_001483705.2 Eufriesea mexicana
CCAAGGTAGTTTGCGTTTGGTAACGTTACATATGGTAAGGTTAGAATAGGATAGCTTTGACTTGCCGCTTTACACCACTACTCGGTCGATATCTGCGCACTACAATGCTCTAATAGCATCTGCCTGAATCTGGGGAGGACAGCAACAACTGTTGTGGCACGTCGGGTAGGGATATGTTGCGTTTGGCTGGGTAGTACTAGGTTAAGC
>NW_016935839.1:0-1355 GCF_001483705.2 Eufriesea mexicana
ACCTAACCAATAGTAAAAAGACCAAACCCGACCTAATTCAACATAACGTGCCGCGGCCACTACAGCTGGCCTCTCCAGAGCCAAGCAGGACATACTGGAACACAGCAGAGCGGAGAATTCAACCAAACTGCAGTGTGCAGCACAAAAATTAAAGATGTCCCGACCAAGCTTATCCTAACCCATCCTATGCGAAAGTAGCCCACCATTGATGGCCTTGCCAGAGCCAATCTGAGAGAACTAGAGCGCTATAGATACCAGACATCCAACTAATAGCAGACTATGGCACTAATGTCGAAGATATTCTCTTCTAACGTGACCAATCGTGACATGGCCAACCGTAACCCAACACAACCTAACGTTCCGCCGCAAATATTGCTGGCCACCCCAGAGCCAAGCACAACAAATTAGCGGAGTGTAGGACGCAGAAATCCACAGAAACCCTGTGCACATGAGAAAAGCCAAAGCTACCCATTCTTAACCAAAGCTATTAGGACATATCCGAACGAAAACGTAGCCTATCTCAAAATGACGTGCCGAGACAGCTGTTACTGCCCTCCCCAGTACAAAGCAGCACATACTAGAGCGCAGTAGAGCGCAAAGGTCCATCGAGAAGCAGTGTATGGCAGAAAAATCAAAGTCATCCTGCCTTAACCTTACCAAAAGTAACATAACTGGGCGCCACCAAATACAACCTAAGGTGCCTAGACCACTATTGCTGGCCTCCGCATCGCCAAGCAGAACATATTAAAATAGAGTAGAGCGCAGAAGTCCAAAGGAATGCAGTGTATAGCAGAGCGGTCAAAGATACCCTAACATAAACCAGACTAACCTTACCTAACCAAACGTAACCTAACTCAACCTAACGTGCCGAGACAACCATTGCTGGCATCCCGGATCCAAGCTGAGCATATTATAGGACAGTAGAGCGCATAAACCCACGGAATAGCCGAGTATAGCGAACAAGTCAGATCTATACTCCCCCAACCTACCCTATCGTAACCTAACTCAGCCCAACGAGCCGAGGCCGCTATTGCTGGCCTCCGCAGGGACAGGCAGAATGCGATAGAGCACAGAAGAGCATAGAAATCTACCGCATTGCAGTGAAAAGCATAAAAGTTAAACATATCCTAACGAAACCTATCCTAACATAACATGACAAATGTAACCAAACTCTATCTGACGGTTAGCGGCGACTACTTCTAGCCTCCACAGATCAAAGCAGTGCATATTATGTTACAATATAGCGCAGAAGAGTATAGCACAAGACTCAAAGGTGCCCTGGCCTGACATGGCCACACATGACGTAACCGAGCGCAACATACCTCGACCTATCTTTCCGAGACCACTATTACTGG
>NW_016935840.1:0-555 GCF_001483705.2 Eufriesea mexicana
AGAGGTATGAATGGAAGAATGTGTGGATGTATGGATGGCTGGATGTATATATGTGTGGATGTAAGTATGGATGTATGTATGGATTGATGTACGGTTGTATGTATGGATAGACGCATGGATGGATGTATGGATGTATGAATGCATGTATGGTTGTATGTATGGATGAATGTACGGATGGATGTATGGATGTATGCATGGGTGTATGTATGAGTGTATGTATGGGTGTACGCATGGATGGATGGATGTGTGGATGTATGTATGTACGTATGTACGGATGTACGTATGGATGTATATGTGGATGAGTGGATGCTTGTATGGATGTATGTATGGATGTATGTATGGATGTATGTATGGGTGCATGTATGGATGTATGTATGGATGAAAGTGGGGATGTATGTATGGATGGACGCATGTATGCATGGATGTATGTATGGATGGGGGGATGTATGGATGGATGTGTGGATGGATGGATGTGTGTATGGGTGGATGGATATACGGATGGATGAATGCGTAGGTGGATGCATGTATGTATGCCTGGACGTGCGGATGGATGAA
>NW_016935841.1:0-471 GCF_001483705.2 Eufriesea mexicana
GTATCCCAAGAGCTAAGCAGATGATATTGGACCACAGAGGAGCGCAAAAATCCGCCGCATTGTAGTGAATAGCACAAAAGTCGAAGGTACCTTAAACTAACCTGGCCTAGCTTAACCCCACCAAACGTAGCATAACTCAACATAACCCTTCAGGACCACTGCTTCTGGCCTCCATTGTGCTAAGTAGAATATAGTATAGCACAGTAGATCACAGTAACAAACCGAATAGCAGTGTATATCACGAAAGTCTAAGTTAACCTGACCTAGCTTAAACTATCCTGACCTAACAAAACGTAACTTAGCAAAACCTAACGCGCCGCGACTACTATTGCTAGCCTCGCTAGATCCAAGCAGAGAATATTGGAACAGAGTAGAGCACGGAATTCCGTGGATAGCAGTATACAGCACAAGAGACAAGTCTACTCTATCCTAACCTCACCAAACGTAACACAACATTTCGTAGCATATCTC
>NW_016935842.1:0-858 GCF_001483705.2 Eufriesea mexicana
ATAGAATCAGGCTGGAAAATTCAATTTTATTGTCATTTTCGGCTAATATCGTGGTGGGATAACTTTCTTCCATAAATTAGGAGGACAGATTCTGTTGGCGTGCTACAGCTACTGGTGTGCTATAGAAACAGGCTGGAAAATTCAATTTTATTGCTATTTTCGACTAATATCGTGGTTAGCTAACACCCTTGTATACGTAAGGAGGAAGAATTCTATTGGTCTACCATAGCCATTGCAATGCTGTAGAATTAGAAACAGGCTGGAAAATTCAATTTTATTTACATTTTCAACTGATATCGTGGTGAGCTAGTTTTCTTGCACAAATATGGAGGACAGATTCTATTGGCGTGCAACAGCCATTGCAATGCTTTAGAAACAGGCTGGAATATTCAATTTTATTGGCATTTTCGTCTATTATCGTGGTGAGCTGACATTCTTCCATATTTAGGAGGAAGGATTCTATTGGCGTGCTATAGCCATTGCAATGCCATAAGATCTGGCTGGAAAATTCAACTTTATTGGCATTTTCGACTAATATCGTGGTGAGCTAACTTTCGTGCATAAATAAGGAGGAAAGATTCTATTGCCGTGCTATAGCCATTGCATTGCTATAGGATCTCGTTGGAAAATTCAATTTTACTGACATATTTCGACTAATATCGCGGTGAGCTGACTTTCGTGCATAAATAAGGAGGAAAGATTATTCTGACGTGCTGTAGCCATTGCATTGCTTCAGGATCTGGCTGGAAAATTCAGTTTTATTGTCATTTTCATCTAATATCGTGGTGAGCTAAGTCCCTTGTGTACGTAAGGATGAAGAATTCTATTCGTCTACAATAGCTAATGCAATGGTGTAGA
>NW_016935843.1:0-2458 GCF_001483705.2 Eufriesea mexicana
TTGGCATATGTCACAGCAGTACTGAGCATAGCCACACTCCTATAATGTAGACACTACATTTATTCGTTCTCTGATCATTTAAATTCCGATGCAGCCATGGATTAGGCAATGAATAGACCGGTTACCGCTCTCAATATTAGCAATTGACGACACAGGACTGAGTACAGCAACCATCATAGTATGGCAGCCGATATAATTATCTGCTCAATTATGAAATAAATTCCACAGCAGTTATAGGATAATCAAGTCATAGGTCATTTGTATCTGGAGATATATACAACTGGCAGCACGCTGCATAGAGAATCCTCCTACAGATCATAGTAGAGGTTGGATTAATCTGCTCACCGGAGATCTATACCGTAGAGCAATTGTAAAGTTGTCAACCGACGGACCACACATTTTTAATGATATTGACGAATGACAATACAGTACCAAGTGCAGCCATCTACACAATACCATACCTATTGAACTAATCTGCTCTCCCATTATCCTGGCTGTTCATCAATTGTGGAGTGATCAATGGATAGGGAAATTGTGGCTGGAGATATTGATATATGTCGAAACAGTAATGAAAACAATAATTGCCTCAGAACGGTAAGGTAGCCATTGGAATAATTTGATCACAGATCATTTATGTTCGACAGCAAACATAGTGTAATCGAGGTATAGATTAGAAGATTCTAGAGTTGATTACAATTGGCAGTACGGTAGATCGTACGTCCACCTACTGATCACTGTAGCCAATGGCTAAATCCATTCACTGTTGACCTATTTCCTATAGCAACGCAAGGATGACGTAGTACGGATCCATTTTGACGAAGACATTGGCAGCTGACATAACAGTACTGGGAACAGCCATCATCACAGTGCCCTAGCCGTTGTACTAATTCGTTCACATATAATTTAAGTTGAAGAGAAATTATGTAATTTTCAGTAACTAGTACGGTTATCGCTTCAGACATTTACAGTTGACAGTACGGAACGTAGTACAAACAACAACGGAGCACAGTAGCCGTTGCAATCACCTGCTCAATGGTGATGTAGGTGCTTTCGCTACTCTACAATGACAAAAGAAGTATCAGCTATGGCTCGAGATGTTAACAATTGACGTAAGAGTACTGCGTGCAGCCGTTATCAGAGTACAGCAGCCGCAGGATTTGTCTGTTCAGTAATGATTTGAATACAACAGCAGTTCTAGAATAATCAATGCATACGTCTTTAAATGCCAAGGTGTTTACTGTTCCGAACACAGTTGCTGGATATCCACCAATGGAGAAATGTTGCTGGTGCATTAAGCTGTTCAGTGATGTTGTATATACTATTCCAATTCCAGAGTGACGAAGGACTGTTCAATTATCGATCCAGACATTGACAACTGACGAAGCAGTAGTGAGTACAGCAATCATCGCAGTACCTTCGGGGTAGGATTAATCCTTTCGCTGTTAGCTCAAGGCTCACAGAAACTCCAGAATAATCAACATATAGTACGGTTATGGCTACAGATATTTATAATTGATAGTACGGTTATCGGTACGTCCTCCAATACAGCACTGTAGCCAATAGATTTATATGTTCAGTGATGATTTAAGTTCCTTTGTAATGCTAGAATATCAAAGGACTGACTCGTTAAAGCTCAAGATATTAACAATTGACGAAACATTACAGAGTGCAGCAGCCATCACGGTACTGTAGCCGTTGGAGGAATTAGTTCGTTGACAATTTGAATACAACAGTAGTTCGGGAATGATCAATGCATAGTACGGTTATTACTGGAGACGTTTATATATGTAAGTGCGGTTATTAGTACTTCAATGAGCAGAACACTGTAGCCGATGGTTTGCTCTGTTCAATGACGATATATATTGTACAGAAAATAGAGAATGACTTAAAACAGAACCATTGCCGCTCGATTCATTAGCAACTGACAAGAGAGTACTAAATGCTGCCATCAGAACTGTACTGCCGCCGTTGTATCATTCTGTTATCCGATGATATATGATCCACAGTATATCTAGAATTACCTATGTACGCATCAGTTGCCGACAGAGGTACTTATAATTCCCAGTGCGGTACATTGTGCATCCATACTACATCCATCAACACTGAATTGTGAGCGTTAGATTAATCTCATCAGTGATAATCTATATCCCAGTGCAATTATAGGGCAACAGAGGACTGACCCATTATCTCAAGAGGCATTGACAATTGACGAGACAAATCAGATTACAGCCGTCATTACACTACATTAGCCGTTGGACTAATTTGTTCACTGATAACTTAAATTTAACTGTAATTCTGGAGAAATCAGTGTATGGTCCTGTTATGGCTACCGATGTTTACAACTGGCAGTACGGTTCCAAGTAGACCCATAAATGCAGCCCTGTGCCAGTTGGAATTTTCTGTTCAATGATGATATAAATTCTATAGCAATTCTAGAGTGACACGAGAGAGATCAATT
>NW_016935844.1:0-515 GCF_001483705.2 Eufriesea mexicana
AATAGTGGTCGTGGCAAGCTGTCTTCAATTATGTTACTTTATGTTATGTTGTGTTATGCTATGCTTAGGAAGGATAGCTTTGACTTTCGCGCTATACACTGTTATCCGGTGTATTTCTGTGATCCACTCTGCTCTACTTTATTCTGCTTTGCCCTGCGCACGCTAGCTATAGTGGTCTCGGCACGTTATGTTGAGATAGGCTACGTTTGACTAGGTTATGTTGGGTTGCGTTTGGGTAGGGCAGCATTGACTTTCGTGACATGCACTGTTATTCTATGGACTTCTGTGATCTACTGTGCTCTGCTGCATTCTGCTTTGCTCTGGGGATTTTAGGAGCAGTGGCCGCGGCACGTTGCGTAGAGCTATGCTACGCTTGCTTAGGCTACGTTAGGCCAGGTTGACAGGAGATACACGACCTTTGTGCTATGAACAACATTGCGGTGGATTTCTGAGCTCTAATCTTCTCTAGCACATTCTGCTTGCCTCCGCCGAGGCCAGCAACAGTGGTCTCGTAA
>NW_016935845.1:0-553 GCF_001483705.2 Eufriesea mexicana
TCGTTTTAGGTTGAGGTTGGTTACGTTTGGCTTGCTTAGCATAGGCTACTTTGACTCTTGTGCCATGCACCGCCATTCGGTGAACTTCTTCGTTCCAATGCGCTCTAATATGCTCTTCAATGCCTCTGTGGCGGCTAGCAATGGAAGTCTCGGCATGTTAGGTGGAATTAGGGTTCGTTCCGTTAGGTTGGGTTAGGACGGCTTGGTTAGGGTTTCTTTGACGAATGGGCTGTACACTGCTATTCGAAGGATTTCTGCGCTCTACTGTGTTCTAGCATGTCCTGCTTGGCTCTGCGGAGGGCAACAGTAGCTGCCTCGGCACGTTAGGTTTAGTCAGGCAACGTTTGGTTAAGTCCTTTGCTTCGGGTTTGGCATGGGGAGCTTTGACTTTTCTGATATGCACTGCGATTTTGTGGATCTCTGCGTTCTACTCTCCTCCAGAGTTTTCCGCTTGACTCTGTGGAGGCCAGCATTAGTGGTCTCGGCACGATAGGGCGAGTTATGTTATGTTTGGTTAGGCTACGTTTGGTTAAACTCGGTCAAGTTATCTCTG
>NW_016935846.1:0-451 GCF_001483705.2 Eufriesea mexicana
TCAGCTCACCACAATATTAGTCGAAAATGTCAATAAAATTGAATTTTCCATCCAGATACTATAGAATTGCAATGGCTACAGCTGGCCAATAGAATCTTTCCTCCTTATTTATGCAAGAAGGTTACCACACTACGATATTAGTCGAAATTGTTAATAAAATTGAATTTTCGAGCCGGATTCTATTGCACTGCTATGGGTACAGCGTGCCAAGAGATTCTTTCCTCCTTATTTCTGAGTGGACGTCAGCTCACCACGTTATTACTCGAAAATGTCATTAAAATTGAATTTTCCATCCCGATACCATTGAATTGCATTGGCTATAGCTGGACAATAGAATCTTACCACCTTATTTATGCACGAGAGCTACCTCACCACGATATTATTCATACATGTCAATAAAATTAAATTTTCCAGCCAGATACTATAGCACTGCAATTGCTACAGCACGCCA
>NW_016935847.1:0-282 GCF_001483705.2 Eufriesea mexicana
TGCTACACGCTGCAATTCGGTGGATTAGTGCCCTCAACTGTGCTGTAGTATATTCTGCTAGGCCATGGGGAGGCCAGCAGAGGTGCGCTCAGCACGTTAGGGTGACTTACGTTGCGTTTCGTTATGGTACGTTTGTTTAGGTTAGGTTAGGACAGGTTAGTCTAGGGTATCTTTAACTTTTGTGCTTTACACAGCAATTCGGTGGATTATAACGCTCTATTCTGCTCCAGTACATTCTGCTTGACACTGCGGTGGCAAGCAGTATTGGTCCCCGCACGTTTG
>NW_016935847.1:545-2310 GCF_001483705.2 Eufriesea mexicana
TATTCAGTCGGCACATGCGCACTGCATTGCTCTACTAGCCTCTGCTCGTCTCTGGGGAGGCCATCAAAAGCGGTCGTGGCACGTCTGGTTTAGTTATATTACGCTTGGTTAGGTTAGGTTTGGCTAAGTTTGACCAGGATGGCTTTGACTTTGGTGCTATGCACTGCTATCCGGCGGACTTCTGCGGTCTGCGGTGCTCTAGTATATTCTGCTTGGCTATAGGTATGCCAGCAGTATCAGTCTCGGCACGTTAGTCTGAGTTAGTTTGCGCTTGATTTTGTTAAGTTTGACTAGCTTTGGAGAGGGTTGCATTAACTTTTGTGCTATACACTGCTATTCAGTGGATTCCTGCAACCTACGTTGCTCTACTATACACTGTCCGGCTCCGGGAAAGCCAGCAATAGCAGTCGCGGCTCTTTAGGATGTGTTATATTACGTTTGTGTATGGTACGATTGGTCAGGCATGCAGAGGATAGCCCTGACTGTTGTGCTGTACACTGCCATTCGGTCGAATCCTGTGCTCTCCTGTGCTCTAATATGTTCTGCTTGGCTCTGTGGACGGCAGCAATAGTGGTTTCCGCAAGTCACCATTAGTTAGGTTACGTCTGGTTATGTTTGGTTAGTTCGAGTCAGGTAAGTGCGGCATTGACTTTCCCGCCATACACTTCCATTATGTGGACTTCTGTGCTCTACTCTCCTCTAGTATGTTCAGCTTGGCGATGGAGAGGCCAGCAATTGTCGTCTAGGCACGTCAGGTTCGGTTAGCTTCCGTTCGGTTGTGTTGCGTTTTGTTATGTTAAGATAGGATAACCTCGACTTTTGTGCTACACACTGCTACCCGATAGATTTCTTCGCTCTACATTGCACTACGATGCTCTGCTCGCCTCTGTGGAGGCAGAAAATAATGGCTGTTACACAACAGGTTGAGTTACGTTACGTTCTGTTAGGATACGTCAGTTCGGTGTAGGTTTGGGCAACGCTGACTTTCGTGGTATACACTGCTGTTGATGGATTTCTGCGTTCTACTGTGCTTTACTATACTCTGCACTGCTGTCTTGAGGCCAGTATGGTCTGCTCGGCACGGTAGATTGGTTTAAGCTACGTTTGGTTATGTCACGTTTGGTCAGGGTAGGAGAGGATAGCATTGACTTCTGTGCGGTACTGCCGTTCGGTGAACTTCGGCGCTATACTGTGCTCTAATATGTCCAGCTTCGCTCCTCGAGGGCCAGCAATAGTGGTATCGGCACGTTTCGTTGAGTCAGGCTGCGCTTGGTTAGTTCAGGTTAGTACAAGTTCGGTTAGGACCCCCGAGAGGACCGAGGCAATGTGGCTTTGCCATCAGTAACACGGGAAGCCGCCAAGGTACCTGATGCGCGTGGGGATCGTGGTGGTCGAGGTACCGGACCGGATGGAGTATCTCGATCTCTTCCTCGATAGCCACTGGAAGTTCGACGAGCATCTCCGCGCGCCGGAACCACGCCTGGAAGGTATGACGGGGGCGCGTCTTCGCCTGCTACCCAACCTGGGTGGGCCAGAAGGGAGGGTGCGCTGCCTCTACACAGGAGTCATTCGCTCGGTGGCACTTCACGGGGCTCCGACCTGGGCAAGCGACCTGGTCGCTAGTCGGCGCAGTCTGGCGAATCTCCGGCGATTCGCTGGCAGGATGGCGATCAGGGTCGTGCGCGGTTACCGCACGATATCCCACAAGGCGGCGATGGTCCTGGTGCGTGTTCCGCCGTACGAACTGCAATCGTCGGGGGGGGGG
>NW_016935847.1:2613-4078 GCF_001483705.2 Eufriesea mexicana
GCTGGCCATCGTGGCGTGTTTCAGTAGGTAAGAATCCCACATAACCCCGCCCCTCCCCGGAAGAGCCTGGGTATCTTTAGAAGATTCCCCCACGTGAAAAAAGTGGTTCGGTAAGGATATCTTCTTCTTTCATGCATTAAACAGCATTGGGGCGGATTTCTGCGCTCTACTGTGCTCTAATATGTTCAACATGGCTGCGGGAATGCCAGCAATAGTGGACTCGGCGCGATACGCTGAGTTAGTCTACGTTTGGTTAGGTTGGGTTAAGACAGGTTGGGTTAGGATATCTTTGACTTTTGTACCTTACGCAGCAATGCGGCGGCATTCTGCGCTCAACTGTGTCCTCGTATATTCTGCTTGGCTCCAGAGAGGTCAGCAATGGAGTTCGCTGCACGTTAGGTTGGGTTAGGTCAAGTTCGGTTTGGTTAGGTTATGCCAGGTAATGTTCGGATGCTTTCGACTAATGTGCTGTCCACTGCAATGCGGCGGATTTCTACGCTCCACTGTTCTATGCTAGATTCTGCTCGGCTTTGGGGAGGCCAGTAATAGTGGTTCCGGCACGTTAGATTATGTTAGGCAATGTATTGCTGCGATACGCTTGGTTAGGTTAGTATAGGGTTGCTTTGACGTCTGTGACGTCTGTGTCCTCTTTCGCTCTGGGGAGGCCAGCAGTAGTCGTCGCGGCGCGTTAGGATGAGTCAGGTTACGTTTGTTTACGTTATGTTTGGTAAGGTGTGGAAGTATAGCTTTGACTTTTGCGCTATACAATGCTATGCAGTTAATTTCTGCGCCCTACTGTGCTCTCAGATGTTCTGCTTGGCATCGATGGTCCAGCAATAGTGGTCTCCTCACGATAAGTTGAGGTAGAATACGTTTGGTTATGTTTGGTTAGGTTGGGTCTAGTTTGTACAGCTTCGACTTTTGTGCTCAACACTGCTGTTCTACGGACTTCTGCGCTCTAATGATCTCCACCGCAATCTGCTTGTCCCTAGTGACCAGGCAATGATGGTCGCGGCGCGTTAGGCTGCGTTATCATACGTTTCGTTACGTTAGGTTGGGTCAATTTTGGTTGGTGTTGGTTCGACTTTTCTGCTATACACCGCAATTCGGTTGACATCTGCGCTATGCGTTGCTCTACTAGCATCCGCTTGTATCTGCGGAGGTCAGGAATAGTGGCCTAGGCACGCTACTTTGAGTTAAGTTAGGTTCGGTTAGGTTAGGCTAGGTTGGGTTTGGTCAGGATATCTTTGACTTTCCTGATATAAACAGCAATGCGGTAGCTTTCTGCGCTCCGCTGTGCTCTTGCGTATTCCGCTTGGCTCCACGGAGGCCAGCAATAGTGGTCTCGGGACGTTAGGTTGTGTTAGGTTACGTTTTCTTTAGGTTAGGTTACCCTGGCCTTTGTTAGAATATCTGTGAATCTTCTGCACTTCATTGCCATTCTATGGTCTTCTTCTCTCTACAG
>NW_016935848.1:0-728 GCF_001483705.2 Eufriesea mexicana
GTGGTCGCGCGAGTCATGTTGATGTATGCTACGTTTGGTTAGGATATGTTAGTTGGGTTAGTCCTGGATAGATATGACTTTTGTGCCATACACTTCGGTTCTACCCGTTTCTGCATTCTACTGACCTTTAATATGTTCTGCGCGTATCTGGGTGCCTGCTATTGTGGTCGTGGTACGTTAGCATTATTTATGTTACGGTTGGTTATGTCAAAACTGTATATATTAGGTTCGGATTGCTTTGACTTTTGTGCCTCGCACTGCTATTGTGTGAAGTTCTATGCTCTTGTGTGATCTAGTATAATCTGCTTGGCTCTGGGGAGGGCAAGAGTAGTGGCCTCGGCACGTTATATTGATTTGGGATACAAACGGCTAGGTTAGGTTAGGTCAGGTATGGTTTGGTTACTTTCGACTCTTTTGATATGCATTTTAATGCATTTGATTACTGCGCACGACTGTGCTCCAGTACATTCTGCTTGCCTCTGTGGAGGCCAGCAACAGTAGTCCCGCCATGTTAGGTTCAGCTAGGTTACGCTTGGATATGTTACGTTTGGTTAAGATGTTAGGAAGCGATAGCCTTGATTTTTGTGCTGTACACTGCTATTCGTTGGACTTCGGCTCTCTACTGTGTTATAACACGTTCTGCATGGGTCTGGGTAGGTCATCACCATTGGCCTCGCCACGCTATGTTGAGTTACACTACGTTTGGATAGGTTAGGATCGGTCAGGTT
>NW_016935849.1:0-887 GCF_001483705.2 Eufriesea mexicana
ACATATTACAGGAAAGTAGATCGCCGAAATCCACAGAATGGCAATGTACAGCAGAAAGGTCAATGGTATACTAACCTAACACAGACTAACCTATCACAACCAAGCGTAACATAACTCAACCTAACGTTCCGAGGCCTGTATTGCTAGCCTCCGCAGAGCCAAGTGGAGCATATTAGTGCATAGCAATGCGTTGAAATCGAGCGCATTGCAGTGTACAGCGCAAAAGTCAGAGACATGCTGACTAAACCTAGCCTAACCAAACCTAGCGAAACGTAACATAACCGAAACGAACGTGCCGCGATCATTACTGCAGGCGTCCCCAGAGACAAGCAGAATATGACAGAGCACAGTAGAGAAGAGAGGTCCACCGAAAGCAGTGTATATCACAAAAGTCAAAGCCATTGTAACCAAACGTAGCCTAACCTAACCTTACCGAACGTAACCACACTCACCCTCTCTGGTTGGGTCATGTTACTTTTGGTTGTGCTACGCTTGGTTATGTGAGGCCACGGTAGCTCTGACTTTTTTGCTGTGCTCTGCTATTCGGTGGAATTCTGCGCCCCACTGTGAAATCGTTTTCCCTGATTTGCTCTGGGAATTCTAGAAATAGTGGCCGCGGCGCGTTAGAATGAGGTAGGTTACGTTTGGTTAGGTTAGGTTTGTTTGGGTTAGGTTGAGATACCTTTGACTTTCGTGATATGCAATGACATTCTATGAACGTCAGCGCTCTGTTCTCCTTTAATATGCCCTAGTCGCCACAGGGGGAGGCCAGCAATAGTTGTCTCAAGTCTCGGCACGTTAGGTCGAGGTGGAATACGTTTGGATAAGTTGTTAGCTTTTGTAAGGTTTGATTGGCTTCGAATTTTCCGCCGGACACTGCGATTCCA
>NW_016935850.1:0-493 GCF_001483705.2 Eufriesea mexicana
CAATTTTATTTACATTTTCGATTAATATCGCGGTGAGGTGCCTTTCGTTCATAAATAAGGAGGTAAGATACCATTGGCCAGCTATAGCCATTGCAATTCCATAGTATCTGGATGGAAAATTAAATTTTATTGACATTTTCGCCTAATATCGTTGTGTGGTAACTTTCTTGTATAAATAAGGAGGAAACATTCTATTGCCGTGCTATAGCCATTACAATGCTTTTGAATCTGCCTCGAAAATGCAACCTTATTGACATTTAAAAATGCAACCTTATTGACATTTTCGACTAATATCGTGGTGAGTTAACTTTTCTACATAAATACGGAGGAAAGATTCTATTGGCCAGCTATGGCCATTGCAATTCTATAGTATCCGGATGGAAAATTCAGTTTTGTTGACATTTTCGACTAATATCTTCGTGAGCTAACATTCTTCGATAAATAGGGTGGAAAGATTCTATTGGCGTGCTATAGCCAATGCAGTGCTATAGAA
>NW_016935851.1:0-1037 GCF_001483705.2 Eufriesea mexicana
TACTAAAGAACAGCAGAGCGCGGAAAGCCTCACAAGAGCAGCGAATGGCACAAACGTCAAAGAAAACTTAACCTCGCATGACCTTACCTAACCTAACCAAACGTAGGCTTACTAAACCTAACGAGACGAGGCCAGTACTTCTGGTCTCCGCAGCGCCATGCAGAACATGCCAGAGCACAGTAGAGCGCGGACATCCGCCGAAATACATTGTAGAGCACAAAAGTGAAAGCCAGTCCCCCTAACCCGAACAAACGTAGCCTAACCCAACATAACGATGCGCGACCACTGTTGCTGGCCTACCGAGTGTCAAGCGGAACATATTAGGGTATAGTAGAGATAAGAAATCCATGGAATCGCAGTGAATAGGCGAAAATATTAAGCTACTCAAACCTAACCGTAGCTCTCATAAGCTGACCAAACGCAGTCTGTCTGTAACTAACGTGCCTAGACCACTACCGCTGATCCCCCTACAGCCAAGCAGAATATACTAAAGCGCAGTAGGTCGCAGAAATCCGACGCACTACAGTGTAAAGCACAAACGTTGAAGATATCCTAACCAAACCTCATGTAGCCTAACCCAACCAAACGTAGCCTGACACAACATAGCGTGCCGAGACCCATATTTCTGCCCTCCACAGTGCCAAGCATAGCATATTAGAGCACAGTGGCGCGCAGATATCAACCGTATAGCAGTGTATAGAACAAAAGCCAAGTCCAGCCTAACGAAACGTAAAGGGACCCAACCTAACCAAACGTACCCAAACTAAAACTAACTTGCCGCGCACGCGCGCGCTATTGGGCGTCTCCCCAGAGCCGAGCAGAATATAGTTGAGCATTGTAGAACGCAGGAATCCACCGAATAGCAGTGTATGTCACAAAAGTCGGGGATACCCTAACATAACCTGGCGTTGCATAGCCCAACCAAACGTAGCGTAAACGAACATAAAGCAGCGACCACTGCTGCTGGCAAACCGAGAACCAAGCAGAACATGGTAGAGATACGTAGAGCGCAGAAATCTACCAAAAGCAGTGTATAG
>NW_016935852.1:0-530 GCF_001483705.2 Eufriesea mexicana
TGTCACAGCTTGGCGATTAGATCGCCTAACGCCTTCCATCCAATGGCAAGTACAGCCATCTACATGTCATAGAATAGGTCTATTCGAAATCTATAACCTGTTATAGCATGGAGAATAGATCGCTTAACGTCTTCAATCCAATGGCAAGTACAGCCATCTAATTGCCAGAGAATAGAAATATTCAAAAACTATAATCTGTTATAGCTTGGCGAGTAGCGCGCCTAACGCCTTCAATTCAATGGCAAGTGCGGGCATCTACTTGCCAGAGAACAGGTCAATTCAAAATCTATAACTTGTTATTGCTCGGCGATTCGATCGCCTAACGCCTTCAATCCAATGGCAAGTGCACCCATCTACTTGCCGGAGAATATGCATATTCAAAATCTATAATCTGTTATAGCTTGGTGAAAAGATCTCCTAACGCCTTCAGTAAAATGGCAGGCACAGCCATCTACTTGCCACAGAATAGGTCGATTGAAGATCTATAGTCTGTTATAGCTCGGTGAATAGATCGCCTAACGCCTTCAATC
>NW_016935853.1:0-585 GCF_001483705.2 Eufriesea mexicana
TATAGCACGCCAATGGAATCTATCCTCCTTATTTATGCAGGACAGTTATATCACCGCGATACTAGTCGCAATTGTCAATAAAATTGAATTTTCCGGGCAGATTCTATAGCATTGCAACGGCTATAGCACGCCAATGGTATCTCTCCTCCTTATATATGCAAGACAGCTAGCTCACCACGATATTGCTCGAAAATGTCATTAAAATTGAATTTTCCAGCCAGATTCTATAGCACTGCAATGGCTATAGTAGGCCAATGGAATTCTTCCCCCTTTCGTATACATGGGAGCTAGCTCACCACGATATTAGTCGAAATTGTCAATAAAATTGAATTTGCCATGCAGATTCGATAGCATTGCAATGGCTATAGCACGCCAATAGATTTTTTACCTCCTTATTTATGCAAGAAGATTAGCTCACAACGATATTAGTCGAAAATGTAAATAAAATTGAATTTTCCAGCCAGATTCTATAGCATTGCAATGACTATATTAGGCAAATGGCTATAGTAGGCCAATAGAATGCTTCCTCCTTTCGTATACAATGGAGATAGCTCATCACGATATTAGTAGAAAATAACAATAAAA
>NW_016935854.1:0-980 GCF_001483705.2 Eufriesea mexicana
ACAGTACAGTACAATGTAGTGCAATGCAGTACAGTGCAGTGCAGTATAGTGCAGTGCAGTGCAGTGCAGCGCAGTGCAGTGCAGTACAGTACAGTACAGTGCAATACTGTACAGTGCAATACTGTACAGTGCAGTATAGCACAGTGCAGTACAGTACAGTGCAGTGCAGTATAGCACAGTGCAGTACAGTACAGTGCAGTGCAGTGCAGTGCAGTGCAATACTGTACAGTGCAGTGCAGTATAGTGCAGTGCAGTGCAGTACAGTAGAGTACAGTGCAATATTGTACAGTGCAGTATAGCACAGTGCAGTGCAGTACTGTACAGTGCAGTATAGTACAGTACTGTGCAGTACAGTGCAGTGCAGTGCAGTGCAATACTGTACAGTGCAGTGCAGTATAGTGCAGTGCAGTGCAGTGCAGTACAGTACAGTACAGTACAGTACAGTACAGTACAGTACAGTACAGTGCAATATTGTACAGTGCAGTATAGCACAGTGCAGTGCAGTACTGTACAGTGCAGTATAGTACAGTGCAGTGCAGTGCAGTGCAGTGCAGTGCAGTGCAGTGCAGTACAGTACAGTGCAATACTGTACAGTGCAGTATAGCTCAGTGCAGTGCAGTACTGTACAGTGCAGTATAGTACAGTACTGTGCAGTACAGTGCAGTGCAATACTGTACAGTGCAGTGCAATACTGTACAGTGCAGTACAGTACAGTACAGTACAGTGCAGTATAGCACAGTGCAGTGCAGTACCATACAATGTAGTATAGTACAGTACTGTGCAGTACAGTGCAGTGCAATACTGTACAGTGCAGTATAGCACAGTGCAGTACAGTGCAGTGCAGTATAGTGCAGTGCAGTACAATACAGTACAGTGCAGTGCAGTATAGTGCAGTGCAGTACAGTACAGTGCAATACTGTACAGTGCAATATAGTACAGTACTGTGCAGTACAGTGCAATACAGTACAGTGCAGTGCAGT
>NW_016935855.1:0-5430 GCF_001483705.2 Eufriesea mexicana
GAATAAGCTAGAGAAAAGCTGAGTGCAGGAATCCGTTGCATTGGTGAATAAAACACAAAGGTCGTGTCGGTCCTAACCAAACCTGACCTAACCGCATATATCCAAACGTGAGATAGCACAAACTAACGTGCCTAGACCACCTTTGCCGGCCTCCCCATTGCCAAGCAGATAATAATAGAGGAGGGCAGATCGCAGAAATCCATGGAATAGCAGTGTATAGCAGAGGAGTGAAATCTATCCAAATCTAACCCAAACAAATGTAACCTAACCAAATGGAGCCTGACTCAACATAAAGAGCCGCGGCCAGTATTGCCGGCGCCCATGAGCCAAGCAGAGCGTTATACAGGCTAGTAGAGCGCAGAAGTACATAGGTTCGCAGTATGTAGCGGGCAAGTCAAAGATATCCAATCCTAGCCCAAGCTAATACAACGTAACCGAACTTATCCTATCCCAACCTTATGAGCCGAGACCACTATCACTGGCTTTCCAGGAGCCAAGCAGAACATACTGGGGCACAGAAGGGAGCAGAAGACCACCGCATCACAGTGTACGGAACAGAGGTCAAAGATGTCCGAAACTAACCCAATTAAACCGAACCCAACCCAACGTAGCCTAAATCAATGAAACGTGCGGATAACACTATCGCTGGCCTCCCCAGAACAAAGCTGGGCATACTTGAACACAGTAGTGCGTAGAAATCCACGGAATAGAAGTGTGTAGCGCAAAAGTCGAAGCTATCCTAGCCAAATATAACCAAACATAACATATCCAATTGTAACCTGACTTAACCTAACTTGTCTGGACCACTACTGCTGACATCCCCAGAGTCGAGCGGAATATACTAGAGCACAGCAGAGAGCTGAAATCTGACGAAAAGCAGTGTATAGTACAAAAGTCGAATCCATCATAACCAAACTTGGCTCCAACCTTGTCTATCCAAACGTTGCCTAACACAACCTAACATGCCCAGGCCACTGTTGCCGGCTTCCTCAGAGCCAAGTAGAGCATATTACAGCTGAGAAGAGCGCAGAAGTCCACCGCATTTTAGTGTACAGAACGGAGGTCGAAGATATGCTAACCAACCACAAACAAACCGGGCCAAACCAAATGTTAAATGACTCTGCCTCACCGCCCTACGCCACTGATGCCGACCTCCACAGAGACAAGCAGAAGAGACTAGAGGGCATTAGAGACTAGAAATCCGCGGTGTTGCTGTGTAAAGCACAATAGTCACAGATATGCTGACATAACCATGACTAACCTGACCCAGCCAAACGAAGCATGACACAGCACAATTTTCCGAGACCACTATCACCTTCCCATCGCCAAGCTGTACATATGAGATCACAGTAGAGCGCAGAAATCCGCCGAACAATATAGTAGAGCGCAAAGGTCTATGCTATCCTATTCTAACGTATACAAACGCAATAAGACCAGACGCAACATATCTTAAATTAACGTGCCAAGAACATTATCGCTGGCCACCCCAGAGCAAAGCAGAATATACTGCAGCAGAGTGGAGCACAGAGGGCCACCAAATAGCTGCGTATGGCACAAAAGTCAAAGATACTCTAACGTAACCTCTCCTAACCCGACCTAGCCGAACGTAGAGTAACGAAACATGTGGCGCCGAGACTACTATTGCTGGCCTCCCCAGATCCAAGTAGAACATATTAGAGCACAATAGAGCGGAGAAATCCGCCGCATTTCACTGTACAGCCCAAAAGTCAAAGCCATCCTCCCCTACCCTAACCAAACCTAACACGTGCAAACGTAACCGAACTCAAACTTTTGTACCAAGGCCACTATTTCTGGCATTCCCAGAGCCGAGCAGAATGTAGTGGAGCATTGTAGACCGCACAAATCCAACGAATAGCAGTGTATTGCTGAAAGGCCAAAGCTGCCCTGCCCTGACCGATCCAAGCGTAACATAATCAAACGTATCCTAACATTTCCGAACGTGCCGAGGCCGCTATTGCTGGAACCCCAGAGCCAAGCAGAATATTCTAAAGCACAGTGGTCCATAGAAAGCCACAACGTAGCAGCGTATTATCACAAAGAACAAATATGTCCTAACCTAACCTGGCATAACCTAACCTAACCAAACGTGGAATAGCTAAGCCTAACGAACCAAGACCTCTATTTCTGGCCCCTCCAAAGCCAAGCAGAACATACTAGAGCACAGTGGTCTGCGGCGCTTCAGTGAGTAGCACAAAGGTCAAACATATCCTGACCTAACCCAAGCGAACGTTGCCTAGCACAGCATGACGTGCCAAGAGAAATATTGCTGTCCTTCCCAGAGACAAGCTGAACAAATCAGGTCACAGCCGAAGGCCGAAGTCTACCAAATAGCAGTGCATATGACATAAGTCAAAGATATCCTCTCCTAACCAAACAAATCGTAGCATGCCGAAGCGTAAACTAACAATACCTATCGTGCAGCTACTACTATTGCTAGCCTCCATAGGGACGAGCATAGTATAGTAGAGCAGAGTAGACCGCAGATAGCCACCGTATAAAAGTCTATGCCAAGAAGGTCAAAGCTATCCGGAATTAACACAAACGAGCGTAGCCTAATCAAACGTAGCATAGCACAACGTAGCGTGCCGCGACCACTGTTGCTGGCCTCCACAGGGCCAAGCAGAGTATAGTAGTACACACCAGAGTGCAGAAATCCACCGCAATGCAATTCATAACACCAAAGCTGTAGATACCCTAACCTAAGCATCCCAATCTAACATAACGAAACGCAACCTAATACAACCTAACGTTCCGAGGCCACTATTACTGGCCACCACAGTGCCAAGCAGAGATATTAGTGCACAGAAATCCACAGCATTGCATTGAATAGCTCAAAAGTCGAATATTTCGTGACCTTTCGTGACGAAACCAAACACAACCAAGGGTAGAATAGCTCAAAGCTACGTGCCGCGACCACAGGACCTGGCATCCCCAGAGCCAAGCAGAATGTAGTATAGCATAGTCGATCACAGAAATCCAGCGAATAACAGTGTAATGCACGAAAGTCGAGGACGCCCATGAACAACCTAACATAACATAACCTAAGCAAGCGTAACATAACAGAAACTTACGTTACGAGATCACTATCTCTGGCCTCTCGAGAGACAAGCAGAGAATATTAGAACACAGCAGAGCGCGGAAATCCGTGGATAGCTGTGAATAGCACAAAAGTCTGTACCATCATATTCTAACCTCACCAACAGTAACATAACCGAACCTAATGAATCTCTACCTAACGTGCCAGGACCACTATCGCTGGCCACAGAATATCCTAGCAGAAAACGTTAGAGCACACTGGAGCCCAGAAGTCCACCGAATGGCTGTGTATAGCACAAAATTCAGAGCTACCCTATCCTAATATATCCAACCTTAACATTGACGAACGTAACATAACGCAACATAACGTACCTAGACCACTATTGTTGACCTCCCCGTAGTCAAGCCGACGTTACTAGAGGCAAGTAGGGCGCATAAGACCATAGAAACGCAGTGTATAGCACAAAAGTCAAATCAATCAAGGCCTAACAACGGTTAACACAACCTAACCAAACGTAGTCCACCTCAACGTAAAACACCGAGGACACTAATGCTGTCCTCTCCAAGGAAAAGTAGAATGTAGTAGAGAGCTGCCGTGCGCAGAAATCCAACGAACGTCAGTGCAAAACGCGAAAGCCAGGGCTGCTAATCGGACGTATCCTAAGACAACCTAACGTGCCGAGGCCAATATTGCTGGCATACCCATGTCTAAACATAATATAGTAGAGGACAGAAAAGCGCAGAAACGCTCCGATAGCATTGTATGGCACGAAAGCCTTAGCACGAAACCCGACCGAGCTTAACACAGCCGAATCTAACCAAACGTAGCCTAACTCATCTTAACGTGACGAGATCAATATTGCTGGCATCCCGGGGCCAAGCAGAGAATACAAGAGTACATTAGATCGCAGAAATCCACCGAATAACATCGAATAGCACAAAAGTCAGAGAAGCCGAACCAAACCGAGCTAAACGTAACATAACCAAACGTTGCCTAACTCAAACTAACATGACGAGACCACCATTACTGCCCAGCAGAACATATTATATCGCAGTAGAGCACAAGAATCCGCCGAACAGAAATGTATGGCATAAAAGTCTAAGCTACTCTCTCCAAAAATAACAAAACTTCTCATATGCAAACGTAGCCAAACTAAACCTAACGCGCCGGAACCACTATTGCTGGCCTCCGCAGAACCAAGGAGAGTATACTGAATCACAGCAGAGCGCAGAAATCCGTCGCATTGCAGTGCAAGGCAAAAAGTCAAAGATACGCTGACATAACGTAACCCAACTTAACCTAGCCTATTGTAGCGTATCTCTACAGGGCGTGCCGCGACCACCGCTGCCGTACCCCTCAGAGCCAAGCAGAAACAGTAGAGTACAGCAGATCGCATGAACCCTCCTGATAATTGTGTATACCACGAAAGTCGAGGCCAGCCTAACCAAGCTTAACCTAACATAACGAAATCAAACGTAGCCTAACTCAAAATAACGTGCCGCGAACGTGATTGCTGGCATCCACAGGACCAAGCAGAGTATAGAAGAGCACATTCGAGCGCAGAAATCCCCGAATAGCAGAGTACAACTCGAAAGTCGATGATAACCAGACCTAGCTTGACATAACCAAACCTAACCAAACGTAACATATCGTAACCTAACGTGCCGATACCATTATTCCTTGCCACGGCAGAGCCGAGCAGAACACACCAGAGAGCAGTAGAGCGGAGAAATCCGCGAATAGCGCTGAATGGTACAAAAGTCTTAGCTATTCTCTCCTAGCATAACCATATTGCTCGTATGCAAACGTAGCCTAACTAAACCTAACGCGCCGAAACCACAACTGCTGGCCTCGCCAGAGACAAGCAGAAAATATTATAACGCAGTAGACCGCAGAAATCTGAGGGTAGCAGCTTATAGCGGAGATATCTAGACTATCATATCCTAACCTCACCAAACGTAAAATAGCCTAACGCGGCAGCGCTCGACCTAACATGAGGAGAACACGATTGCTGTCTCCCACAGATACAAGCAGAATGTATTAGGGCACAGTAGGGCGCAGAAATCCACCGAAGAGCAGTTTAACGCAGAAAAGTCGAAGACATCGTAACCTAACCTGACCAAACCTAACCTACCACAGCGCACCATATCTCAACATAGCGTGCCGCCGCCACTGCTAGTGGCATCCTCAGAGCGAAGCAGAATGTAGTAGAACACAGTTGGCCGCAGGAATACAGCAACCGGAATATGATAGAGTACAGTAGAGCACAGAAGCCCACAGAATATCAGTATTGTGCACAGAAGTCGCAGCTATCCTAACCAAACACAACGCAACCTAACCTAACTATGCGTAATCAAACACAGCCTAAGGTG
>NW_016935856.1:0-273 GCF_001483705.2 Eufriesea mexicana
CTAACCTAACCTAACCCAACCCAACCCAAACGAACCCAACCCATCCCAACCTTACCTAACCAAACGTAACATAACCTAACCTAACTCGGCCTAACCTAAACTAAACCGACCTTACGTAACCCGACTTAACCTAACGCATCCTAACCTCTCCCGACCTAACCTAACCTAACCTAACCTAACCTATCCTAACATAACATAATCTAACCTTTTCTAACCTAACCCAACACAAACAAAACCAACGCACCGCAACCTAACCTAACCTAACCTATCGTA
>NW_016935857.1:0-1090 GCF_001483705.2 Eufriesea mexicana
CTCAATATTTGTCGAAAATGTCAATTGTATTGGACTTTTCAGTCAGATTCTATTGCAACGCAAAGGCTACAACAAACCAAAAGGATCTTTCCTAATTATTTTGTAGAATATCCTGCTCACAACGGTATTAGTCGAAAGTATCAATAAAATTGAACTTTTCAGCCAGACTCTATTGCAATGCAATGGCAATAGCAACCCAATGGAATCTTACCTCGTTGTTTACGCAGAAAAGAATGCTCACCTCAATATTAGTCGAAAATGTCAATAGTATTGAACTTAAATAGTATTGAACTTTTCAGGCAGATTCTATTGGAATGCAATTGCTATAGCACACCGATAGAATCTTTCCACCTTATTTACGAAGAAAGGCCTGCTCACCGCTATATGACACGAAACTGTCAATAAGATTGTGTTCTCCGGACAATATCTAATGCAATGCCATGTCTATAGCAAACCAATGGAATCTTCCATCCTTATTTGTGAAGAAAAGTTTGCTCAACAAGATATTAGTCGAAAATGTCGATAGAATAGGTCTTTTCTGACAGATTCTGTTGCAATGCAATGGCTATAGCAAACCAATAGGATCTTTCCACCTGATTCATGCAGAAAAGTCTGCTCACCTCGACATTAGTCGGAAATGTCAATCGAATTGGTCTTTGCAGACAGATTCCAGTGCATTGCTATGGCTATAGCAAGCCAATAGAATCCTTTCTCCTTATTTATGCTGAAAAGTTTGCGCACCACCATATTAGTCGATAATGAGCTTTCCGGTCAGATTCTACTGCAATGCAAGGGCTACAGGAAACCAGTGGAGTCTTTCTTTCGTATTTATTCAGATTCGTCTGCTCACCGCGATGTTAGTCGAGAATGTGAATAAAATTGAACTTTTCTGTCAGATTCTAATGCAATGCAACGGTTACAGCAAACCAATAGAATCCTTCCTCCTTATTTATGCCGAAAAATTTGCGCACCACCATATCAGTCGATAATGAACTTTCCGGTCAGACTCTATTGCAGCTCAATGGCTACAGCAAACCAATGGTATCTTACTTCCGTATTTATTCAGAAAAGCGTGCTCACCGCGATATTA
>NW_016935858.1:0-706 GCF_001483705.2 Eufriesea mexicana
AAACGAGATGAATGTTAAGTGTCTACAGTCACGTCCAGTTTCTATATACAAAATATAAACGTTGACTGATTATATTCACGTGCAACATATGTACACAAAGTGGTAAAGTTAGTTGACTATAGTCACGTCAAGCATCTTCACAGGAAACGAGATGAATGTTAAGTGTCTACAGTCACGTCCAGTTCCTATATACAAAATATAAACGTTGACTGACTATATTCACGTGCAACATATGTACACAAAGTGTTAAAGTTGGTTGACTATAGTCACGTCTAGCATTTACACAGAAAAAGAAAAATGTTATGTGTCTACAGTCACGTCCAGTTCCTACATAAAAAATATAAACCTTGAATCATTATATTCACGTCCAACATATGTACACGAGACATTAACGTTGGTCGACTATATTCACGTCCAATATATGCACACAAAACAGTCAAGTTGGTTCACTATTAACTACACAGAAAACGCTGGTTACTAATTGTCTGTAGTCACGTCCAGTACCTATATAAAGAACATTTAACGCTGGGTAGCTACAGTCACGTCCAGTACCTATATAAAGGACATGTAACGTTGGATGACTACGGTCACGTCCAGTACAAATACAGTAAATGTTCGACGTTGACTTATCTACAATCGCGGCCAATACTATAAAATACTATAAAAATGTTGTATGGAAAACAATAAGTGCTTACAGTCACGTGCA
>NW_016935859.1:0-1146 GCF_001483705.2 Eufriesea mexicana
ATTTTCATCTAATTACCTGGGGAGTTATCTTTCTTGCATAAATAAGGGAGAAAGTTTCTATTGACGTCCTATAGGCATCGCAATGCTATAGAATCTTGCTGGAGAATTATATTTTATTGACGTTTTCGACTAATATCGTGGTGACCTAACTTCGTTGCGTATATGAGGAGGAAAGATTCTATTGGCGTTCTGTAGCCATTGGAGTGATATGGAAACTGACTGGAAAATAAAATATTATTTACATTTTCGACTAATGTCGTGGTGAGCTTACTTTCTTGCGTAAATAAGGAGGAAATTCCTATGGCCCGCTGTAGCCACTGCAGTGCTACAGAATCTGGCTGGAAAATAAAATTTTAATAACATTTTCCTACTATTTCGTGGTGAGCAAACTTTCTAGCGTAAATAAGGAGGAAAGATTCTATTGGGGTGCAGCGGCCATTGCAATGCTATGGAATCTGGCTGGAAAATTCAATTTCATTGACATTGTCGACTAATATCGTGGTGAGCTAACTTTCTTGCATAAGTAAGGAGTTAAGATTCTATTGGCCTGCTGTAGCCGTTGTAATGTGACAGAATCTGCCTGGAAAATAAAATTTTATTGACATTTTCGACTCATATCGGTGTGAGCTATCTTTCTTGCATATCTAAGTAGGAAAGACTCTACTGGCGTGCCATAGCCGCAGCAATGCTATAAAATCTGGATGGAAAATCCAATTTTATTAACGTTTTCTTTCACTTCAGTGGTGAGCTAACTGTCTAGCATAAATAAGGAGGGAAGATTCTATTGGCGCACTATAGCCATTGCAATGCTATAGAATCTTGCTGGAACATTAATTTTTATTGACGTTTTCGACTAATATCGTGGTGTGCTAACTTCGTTGCATAGATAAGGAGGAAATATTCTATACGCGTCCTACAGGCATCGCAATGTTATAGAATCTTGTTGGAAAATTAAATTTTAGTGACATTTTCGACTAATAACGTGGTGAGCCAACTTTCTTGCGTAAATAAGGAAGGAAAATTCCATTGGCGTGCTTTGGCAATTGTAGTGCAATGGAATCTGGCTGGAAAATCCTATTCTATTGACATTTTCGAATAATATCGGTGTGAGCTAACTTTCTTTCTTAATCATGGAGCAAAGAATCT
>NW_016935860.1:0-233 GCF_001483705.2 Eufriesea mexicana
CTCCCACAGACAAGCAGAACATATTGGAGGACAGTAGAGCGCAGAAATCAATTGAATCGCACTATATAGTACAAAAGTCAAATCAACCCTCTCCTAACATGACCAATCGTAACATAACCAAACGTAGCATAACTCAATATGACGTGCTGCTACCACTGCTCCTGGCCTCGCCAGAGCCAACTAGAATGCAGTAGCGCACAGCAGATCACAGGAATCCCCCGAATGAGAGTGTA
>NW_016935861.1:0-480 GCF_001483705.2 Eufriesea mexicana
GTTGACACTAGAAGTTTCATTGGTTCAGGGACTAGCCTTGGTTCACGTGTAAGTCTTGACGAGAACGACAGTGACTGGTCTTGAGCTAGGCCCGATCGGGAGGGTGCTGAGGCATGAAGTTGTCTTGTACACGGGAGTACATCTTGTCGGCTAGTCGGTCTTTCGAATAATCGCGAGTTCGTTCGGACGCGTCGCGATTTTAACTTAGTTTTCCTTTGCTCGCGTTTTTCATATTTGATTCCCGAATTTTGTGGGAACTTGGAAACATTAGGGTCTGTTAGTGTTGCGACAGTAAAGTAATAAATTTTAGTATACCGAATCGAAGTCCCTTTGATAAGACACGAAATTTTATAAAGTGTCAATAGAGTCATTTTAATTTAATTCGCTCCAAGTTAGGTTAGGTTACTTTTAATACAAGTAGCGCCAGCAGGCTGCGCCACTAGGGCGCATGTCCGGGTCTCGATGCGTAGCCACCTCCAC
>NW_016935862.1:0-1722 GCF_001483705.2 Eufriesea mexicana
GAGAACAGTAGAGCGCAGGAATTCTCCGCATTCCAGTGTATAGCTCA
The DNA here is from genome assembly GCF_001483705.2 of Eufriesea mexicana. Classification (NCBI taxonomy): domain Eukaryota; kingdom Metazoa; phylum Arthropoda; class Insecta; order Hymenoptera; family Apidae; genus Eufriesea; species Eufriesea mexicana. The sequence continues at coordinate 48 of NW_016935862.1, forward strand.
TAAGTCACAGTTATCCAACCCTTAGCTGGCCTAATCTAATGTAACCAAAGGTAGTCTAACTCAACATAACGTGCAGAGACCACTATTGCTGGCTTCCCGAGAGCGGAGCTGTACACATTGGAGCACAGTAGAACGCAGAAATCTACCGAATATCTGCGTATAGTGTAAAAGACAAATCTATCCAGACCTAACCCTAGTTTCCGTAACCTAGCCGAACGTAACCGAACTAAGCATAACGTGTCGCGTCGACTAATGACGGCCTCCCCATAGCCGAGCAGAAAATATTACAGGAGAGCAGAGCGCATAAATCCATAGAATCGCTGTTTATAGAAGAAAAGTCCATGCTATCCGGACCTAACCCAATGTAGCATAACCTAACCAAATAGACCATAACTCGAAATAACGTGCCGGGACCATTATTCCTGGCCTCTCCAGAGACAAACAGAAAACGATAGGGCACAGTAGAGCGCAGAAATCCACAGAACATGAGTGTATACTACGAAAGCCTAAGCTATCCTATCCTAAAACCAAACGTCACGAATCCAAACGTAACATATCTCAACCTGACAGGCCGAGACTACTATTCCTGACCCACAAGAGCCAAGCAGAGTATAAGAGAGTGCAGCCCAACCTAACCCAACCTAACGTAACCTATCCCAAACTAACCTTGCCTAACCTAACCTAACCTAATCTAGCCTAACCGCAGGGTATAGTTCAAGAGTCAAAGCTACGCTATCCTAACAAAACCAAGCTTACCACAGCCGAACGTAATATAACTCAAGCTGACGTGCCGAGGACACTATTCCTGGCATCCGCAGAGTTAAGCAGAATATACTGGAGTACAGTAGATAGCAGGAATTCACAGCATTGCAGTGCATACCAAGAAATTGGAAGATATGCTGACCTATGCTGTCTTAACATGGCACAGCCGAAAGGAGCATAACACAACGTAACGTGCCGAGAGCACTATTGCTGGCCTCCCTAGTACCAAGCAGAGCGTACTAGAGCACAGTGAAACGCCGAAGTCCACCGAGCACCAGTGCGTAGCACAAAGGTCAAATCCTGGCCTCACCACTTTAACATAGCCAGCCGTAACCTTTCTCAGCCTAATGTGCCGCGACCACTATTGGTGGCATCCACAGAGCCGACGAGGACTTATCAGAGGAGAGCGGAGCGCATAAATAGACAGAACCCATGTTTATAGCAGAAAAGCCAATGGTATCCGAACCAAACCCAATCTGACATAACCTAACCAAAACTAGCATGACTCAAAGTAACGTGCCGCGACCACTATTGTTGGCTTCCCTAGGGCCAAGCAGAGTATAGTAGAGTACTGTAGAGCGCTGAAATCCACCTAATAGCTGTGTACAGAGCGAAAGTTTCAGCTATCCTAACCGCAGTTATCCTAATCTGACCTAGCCAAATGCATCCTATATCAACCTATGTGCCGAGGCCAATACTTCTGTCCGCCCAAGTGCCAAGCAGAATATTCTACAGCGCAGTAGAGCGCAGAAATCCTCGGCACTGCAGTGTATATCTCGAAAGTCAGGGATATCCTACCCTATCCTGACGTAAGCTTACTTAACCAAGCGTAGTCTAACACAGTATAACTTGCTGAGACCAATATTGCTGGCATCCCGAGGGCAGAGCAGAACAGATTAGAGCACAGTAGAAA
>NW_016935863.1:0-1029 GCF_001483705.2 Eufriesea mexicana
TATATTTCCACTTTATTTATCTGGAAAATGCTGCTCACCACGGTATTAGTCGAAAATGTCAATGAAATTCAACGTTCCAGTCTGATTCTATTGCATTGCAATTGCCATAGCAAACCAATAAAATCTTTCCTCCTTATTCATGCGGAAAAACTTGCTCACCACGATATTAGTCGAAAATGTCAATTGAATTGAACTTTTCAGTCTGATTCCATTGCAATGCAATGGCTATACCAGACCAATAGAAACTTTCCTCCTTATCTTTGCATTAAGTTTGCTGACCACGATGTTAGTCGAAAATGTCAATAAAATTAAACTTTTCAGTCTGACCATATTGCATTGCCATGGCTATAACAAACCAATTGAATCTTTCTTCCTCATTTACGCAGAAAGGTTTCCTCACCACAATATCACACGAAAATGTCAATTAAATTGAGCTTTCGTTCAGATTCTATTGCAATGCAGTGGCTAAAGCGAACCAATGGAACCTTTCCACCTTATATATCCACAAAAACTTGCTCACCACGATATTAGTCGAAAAAGACAACAAAATTGAACTTTTCAGTCAGACTGTATTGCACTGCAATGGCCATAACAAACCAATATATCGATACTGCTTGTATATGCAGAAAACCTTGCTCACAACGATATTACTCGGAGATTTCATTGAAGTAGAGCTTTTCGGGCAGATTCGAATGCAATGCAATGGCCATAGCAAACCAATACGATCTTTCCTCCTTTTTTATGCAGAATAGTTTGCTCACCACGACATTAGTCGAAAATGTCTATGAAATTGTACTTTTCAGCCTGACTCTATTGCACTGCCATGGCTATAATAAACCTAATGTATCTTTCCTCCTTATTTATACAGAAAATCTTGCTGATCACGATATTAGACGAAAATGTCAATGGAATTGAACTTTTCCAGCAGATTCTGTTGCATTGCAGTAGGGCTACAGCAAACCAATAGAATCTTTCCTCCTTCTGTATGCATTAAGTTTGCTGACTACGATATTAGTCGAAAATATCAAT
>NW_016935864.1:0-248 GCF_001483705.2 Eufriesea mexicana
GGCTGCGTTCGGCTATGCTTCGATTGGCCAGGTTAGGAGAGGGTAGCTTCGACCTGTGTGCTACACGCACCTATTCGGTGAATTCCTGCTCTCTACTGAGCTATAGTATTTCCTGCCTTTCTCTGGGGTGGCGATCAATGGCAGTCATGGCGCGTTAGGTTATGATATGTAACGTGAGTTTGTGCTACGTTTGGTTAGGTTAGGAAAGAATAACATTTACTTTTGAGCTACACCCTGCATTTCGGTAG
>NW_016935865.1:0-664 GCF_001483705.2 Eufriesea mexicana
ATATTGAGAAAAAACGATGATTTTAGGTGATTATAGAAGATCTATGAGATCACTGTGAAATCTTGGAAACTATTATTAGATAAATTACGAAGAATGTTACTTATGCTCTTTTTTTAAATACAATTATACATTTTTAAATTAATCGACGCAGTTCTTCAATTTTGTCTCTGTTTTAGTGGAAATTAATTATGTCAAATAATTTGGCTAATTTCGATATCGAATGACATTTAAATCGTGATCATTATTTTAGAAAGTACATTGGGAAAAAACGATGACTTTAGGTGATTACAGAAGATCTATGAGATCATTGTAAAATATAGAAAAAATATTATTAGATAAATTATGAAGAATATTACTTATATTTTCTTTTTAAATACAATTATATATTTTTAAATTAATCGATGCAGCTCTTCAACTTTTTCTCTGCTTTAGTGGAAATCAATTATGTCAAATATTAATACTGTGTCGAGAAACGATAATTTGGTTAATTTCGATATCGAATGACATTTATATGCATATTTAAATCTACCTTTCTTTAAAATGGTATAATAAAATTGTGGTAATGGTTACATAGATTTTTAAGTATATATGTATTTGAATCAGTGGAACAAGTATGCATGGGATTGAAATATCTAATGAATTCAGGTTATTATGATAAATGAGT
>NW_016935866.1:0-1632 GCF_001483705.2 Eufriesea mexicana
GGTCCTTGGTCCCCTGGTACCTCCTTCTTGCTCGGTACGCATCTCTCTTGGCACGTGTGAGATACTGGGTCCACCAAGGGTTGGATCTTTCGTGCCATTTCTTCTTCGGTAGAGCACAGTAGCCAAAAGAAGTCCATCGAACAGCGGTGTATAGCGCAAAAGTCAAAGTTATCCTATCCCAACCAAACCAAACCTAACACAACATAGCCCGCCGAGAGCACTACTCCTGTCATCCACAGAGGCAAGCAGGGTGTGGTAGCGCACAGAAGAGAGCAGAAAGAGAGCAGAAGCCCATAGAATAGCCGTGTGTAGCGGAAAAGACTAACATTTCGTAGAATAACACAGCGTAGACTAACGTAGCCGAACGTAACCTAACTTAACCTAACGTGCCGAGGCCAATATTGCTGGCCTTTTCAGAGACAAGCAGAATATACTAGAGCACAGTAGAGCACAGAAATACGCCTCACTGAATTGCAAAGCTCTACACTGCTCTACTCTAGTCTGCCCGACTCTCCGTAGGCCAGGTACAATGGTCGCTGCAAGTTAGCTTGAGATACAATACGTTTGGATGTACTAGGTTACGTTGAATTGGATTAGGATAACTGTGGGTTTTGTGCTACGCACTTTTATTCAATGGACTTATGCGCCCACATGTGCGCTATGGCAGTCTGCTTGTCTCTGCTGACGCCAGGAATAGTGCTCACGGCACGTTAGGTTAAGTTGTGTTACGTTTGGCCAGGTCTGGTTTGGCTACGTTTAGTTCGGATGGCTTTGAATCTTGAGCCGTACACTTCTATTCGGAAAATTACAATGTCCTATATTGCTCTGGTATAATCTGCTTAGCTCCCGTGAGGCCAGCAACAGCGGTCGTGGCACGTCAGGTGCGGTTACGTTTCGTCCGCTTATGTTACGTCTGGTTAGGTTAGGATATGATTGCTCTGACTTCTGTGCTATACGCTGCTATTCGGCGGACTCCTGCAATCTACTCTGCTCTAGTATGCCCTGCTTGGCGCTGTGGAGCCCAGCAACAGTGGTATCGTCAAAATAGGTTAAGTTAAGGTGCGTTGGGTTAGTTTACGTTTGGTAAGGTTAGGACAGGGTAGCTGCTACTTTTGCCCAATACACTACTGTTCGGTGTATTTCTGCGTTCTTCATTACTCTACTATTCTCTGCACGCCTCTGGGGAGGCTAACAATGGCGGTCGCGACACGAAAGGTTGAGTTAGGTTGAGTTCGGTTATGTTATGTTAGCATGGGTTAGGTTTGGGTAGCTTTGACCATTCAGATATACACTGCCACTATTTTGTCTTCTGCGCTCCACTTTCCTATAATAAGTGCTGCTTGGCTCTGGGGATGCCAGCAATAGAGGTCTCGGCACGTTCGGTTTAGTAATTCTACGTCCGGTTAGGTTAGGTTAGGAGGATTCTGTCTGGTTAGGTTTGGGTAAATTTGACTGTTGTGCTATACATTGCCATTTGGCGGCAGTCATCGCTCTACTGTGCTCTACTATACTCCGCTCTACCCTGGGGATTACAATAATGGCTTTCGCGGCATGTACGGCTTAGTTAGCCTACGTTAGGTTAGGTTACGATAATTTGGGTTAGGTTCGTATCGCTCTAACTCTCATGGCGTA
>NW_016935867.1:0-965 GCF_001483705.2 Eufriesea mexicana
TTGTGTTAGGTTACGTTTGGTTAGTTTAGGCTCGTTCGGGATGAGTTAAGTTTTCTTTGACCTGCGTGCTATACACTGCCATCCTATGGACCTGTGTGCCCCACTGTGCTCTATGATATTCTGCTTGCCTCTGGGCAAACCAGTAATAGTGGTCGCGACACGTTATGTCTAATTTTCCTATGTTCGGTTAGGTTAGGTTAAGCCTGGTTAGGTTAGTACATGTCTGACTTTTGTGCTATACATTGCTGTTTGGTGGCTTTCTGCGCTCTACTGCGCTCCACCAGTCTCTGCTCGACTCTGGGGAGGCCAGCATTGGCGGTCGTGCCACGACAGTCTTTCTTAGGCAACGTTTGGTAATGTCACGGCTTGTTAGGATAGGAGAGGGTCGCTGTGTATTTTGTGCTTTACCCCGATATTCGGAGGATTTCTAGGCTCTACATTGCTCTACTCTACTCTCCTCGCCTCGTGGTCGGCCAGGAATATTTGTCTCGGCACGTTAGGTTGGGTTAGGCTACGTTTGGTTAGGCTATATTACAATGGGTTAAGTTCGGATAGCTTCGACTTTCGTCGTATAAACTGCTTTTCGGCGGACGTCTGCGATCTACTGTGCTCTAGTTTTTTTTGCTTGGCTTTGGGGAGGCCAGCAATAGCGGTCACGGCACGTTAGGTTGAGTTGCGATACGTTTGGTTAGGTTAGGTTGGGCCAGGTTATGTCAGGATATCTTCAACTTTTGTGCTGTTCACTGCAATGCGGAGGAATTCTGCGAACTACTGTGCTCTGGTATACTCTACTGTTCTCAGTGGAAACAGTTCTAGTTGTCTCGTCATGTTAGGATGAGTTGGGCTACGTTTGGGTACGTTACGCTTGGTCATGTTTGGCAAGCTACTTCGACTTTTGTGCCGTACAATGCTACTCGTTGGATTTCTGTGATCCACTGTGCTCTACTACATTCTGCTTGGCTACG
>NW_016935868.1:0-2366 GCF_001483705.2 Eufriesea mexicana
CAAATCGATGGCAACCTAACTCAACCTGACGTGCCAAGGCCATTATTGCTCGCCTCTCCATAGCCGTGAAGAGTGTGGTGGAGCAATGTAGAGCGCCGACATCCTCCGGATGGTAGTGTATTGCACAAATGTCAAAGAAACCCTGACTCAGCCTTCCTTGCCTAACCAAACCCGAAGGTACCATATCCCAACCTGACCTGGCAAAACCGCTATTGCTGGCCCCACAGAGACGCACAGAATGTGCTATAGCACAATAGAGCGCAGAAATCCAACGAATTGCTGTGAATGGCGCAAGAGCCGCAGATATCCAAACCTAACATGACATATTCCAACCTAACCAAACGCAGCATGACCCTACATAACGTACAGCGACCACTGCTCTTGTCCTCCTCAGAGCAAATCAGAACATAGTAGAGCACAGTAGGTCACAGAAAACCACCGAATAACAGTGTATAGCACGAAATCCTTAGCTACCCTAACCAAACATAGCCTTCCTCAACCAAACTTGACGTAACAAAACACATCCTAACGCGCCGCGGCCAGTATTGCTCGTCTCACCATAGTCAGGCAGTGTATAGTACAGCAATGTAGAGCGCAGAAATCCACCGAATGGCAGTGTATTGCACGAAAGTCAAAGATATGCTAACCAAGCTTAGCCTACCCTAAACTAGCAAAACGTAACCTAACTCAGCCTAACGTGCCACGACCGCAATTGATCTCCTCCCCATGGTCCTGCAGAGTATAGTAGAGCAATGTAGGACGCCGGAATCCACCGTATAGCAGCGTATGTTACAATAGTAGAGGATGCTATAACCCAACCAGGCCATTCCCAACCTAACTCAACGTAGCGTAACTGTAAATAGCGTGCCACCACCACTGCTGCTGACATCCCCAAAGCCAAGCGGAATATAGTGCAGTGCAGTAGATCACAAAAATCCACCGAACAAGAGGGTGTAGCACGAATGCCAAAGCTACCCTAACCAAACTTAACCTAACCTAACCTAACCAAACATAGCATAACTCAAAATAACGTGCCACGACCACTATTGTTCGCCTCCACAGTGTCTAACAGAGTACAGTAATGCAATGTAGAGAGCAGGAATACACCGAATAGAAGTGTATAACGCAAAAGTCAAAAGAAATACTAACCAAGCCTTCCCAACCTACCCTAACGGAACGTAACATAGCTCAACATAACGTGCCGAGACCGCTATTTCTGGTCACCGCAGAGCCAAGCAGAACACATTAGCGCGCAATAGAGCGCAGAAATGCATAAAGTAGCAGTGAAAGACACAAAAGCCTAAGATATTCTTTCCTGACATTGCCAAACTTGCCATATGCAACCGTAGCCTAGCTATACATAACGAGCCGTGGCCACCATAGCTGGCCTCCCTGTGCCAAACAGAAAATATTAGTAAGCAGTAGAGCGCAGAAATCGGAAGACAGCAGTGAGTAGCAACCTCCTCAGAGCAAATCAGAACATAGTAGAGCACAGTAGGTCACAGAAAACCACCGAATAACAGTGTATAGCACGAAATCCTTAGCTACCCTAACCAAACATAGCCTTCCTCAACCAAACTTGACGTAACAAAACACATCCTAACGCGCCGCGGCCAGTATTGCTCGTCTCACCATAGTCAGGCAGTGTATAGTACAGCAATGTAGAGCGCAGAAATCCACCGAATGGCAGTGTATTGCACGAAAGTCAAAGATATGCTAACCAAGCTTAGCCTACCCTAAACTAGCAAAACGTAACCTAACTCAGCCTAACGTGCCACGACCGCAATTGATCTCCTCCCCATGGTCCTGCAGAGTATAGTAGAGCAATGTAGGACGCCGGAATCCACCGTATAGCAGCGTATGTTACAATAGTAGAGGATGCTATAACCCAACCAGGCCATTCCCAACCTAACTCAACGTAGCGTAACTGTAAATAGCGTGCCACCACCACTGCTGCTGACATCCCCAAAGCCAAGCGGAATATAGTGCAGTGCAGTAGATCACAAAAATCCACCGAACAAGAGGGTGTAGCACGAATGCCAAAGCTACCCTAACCAAACTTAACCTAACCTAACCTAACCAAACATAGCATAACTCAAAATAACGTGCCACGACCACTATTGTTCGCCTCCACAGTGTCTAACAGAGTACAGTAATGCAATGTAGAGAGCAGGAATACACCGAATAGAAGTGTATAACGCAAAAGTCAAAAGAAATACTAACCAAGCCTTCCCAACCTACCCTAACGGAACGTAACATAGCTCAACATAACGTGCCGAGACCGCTATTTTTGGTCAACGCAGAGCCAAGCAGAACACATTAGCGCGCAATAGACCGCAGAAATGCACCGAATAGCAGTGAAAGAC
>NW_016935869.1:0-903 GCF_001483705.2 Eufriesea mexicana
ACGCTGAAAGCCACCAAATTCCAGTGTATAGTACAAGAGTCAAAGAAATCCTAACCCAACTTGACCTAATCTAACCTAACCAAACGTAGGCTAACTGAACCTAACGCGTCGCGAGCACTATTTCCGCCTTCCCCAGAGACAGGCAGAGCGTAATAGTGGAGAGTAGAGCGAAGGATTCCATAGAGTCGCAGTGTATAGCGAAAAGTCGAAGCAACCCAGACCCAACCAGAGCTAACGTAACCTAACCAACGTATCCGATTTCAAACTGTCGTGCCGAGAACACTATTACTACCCTCCGTAGAGCAAAGCAGAACATGCTAGAGCACAGAAGAGCGAAGAAACAGAGCGAATAGCAGTGTGCAGCACAAAAGTTGTTGCTATGCTGACAAAACTTAGCCTAACGCAACCTAACCGAACGTAACCAGACAAAATGTAACGTGCAGGGACCACAATTGCTGGACCTCCCAGAGCCAAACTGAAGGCATAAGAGCAGCCAATGGCGCAGGAATCCACCTAATAGCAGACTGTAACGCCAAAGTCAAAGCAATCCTCGCCTAACCTAACCAACGTATCATAAAGCAAAGTTGCGTGCCGAGACCACAATTTCTGGGCCTCCCAGTGACAAGCAGGAGGTATTAGGGCCCAGTAGGGCGCAGAAATTCACCGAACAGCGGAGTAAAGCGCAAAAGTCACAGATAACATAGCCGAACAGAACCAAACGTAACATAAACATCCGTAACGTAACCCAACCAATCGCGCCTACACCACTGCTACTGAGATCCCCAGAGACATGCAGAATATACTAGAGCCCATTAGAGCGCAGAAATCGGGCGCATTGATGAGTAATGCAGGTAAGTAAAAGTTATCCTAACATAGCATTCCTTAACTTAACAAAACCAAACG
>NW_016935870.1:0-241 GCF_001483705.2 Eufriesea mexicana
TTACGCCCCCCAAGAGCTAAGCGGAACATACTAGAGCACAGGGGAGCGCAGAAGTCCACCGCACTTCAGCGTACAGCACTGAAGTCAAATATATCGTATCCTAACACAAAGAAACACAACAAAACCAAACGTAACCTAACACAACCTATGGTGCTGTGACAATTAGTACTGGTCTCCTCAGAGCAAATCGAAGCATAATAGAGGAGAGTAGTGCGCATAAAACTACAGAATCGCTGTGCAT
>NW_016935871.1:0-1324 GCF_001483705.2 Eufriesea mexicana
ATGGTCTTCTGTACTCTACTCTCCTCTAACATGTTTTACTTGGCTCTGAGGAGGGCAGCATTAGAGGTCCCGGAACGTTAATAATAGTTAGGCTGCGATTGCTTACGTCACGTTTGGTTATCTTAGGATAGGAAAGCTTTGACTTTTCTGCTATTCACTGCTATACGGCGAATTTCAGCGCTATAATGTGCTCTAGCATGTTCTTCTTCTGTGAGGGGAGGCCCACAATACCGGCCTTGGCATGTTTATTTGAGTTAGCTTTCGTTCAGCTAGGCTAGCTTTTGCAGTGTTTGGTGAAGGTAGCTATGACTTTCGTGCTATACACAGTTCTTCGGTGGATTCCTGCCCTCCAGTGTGCTCTACCTTAATCTGCCGGGCCCTCGGGAGGCCAGAAATAGTGGTGGCGGCACGTCTGGTTCATCTTGCTTACATTTGGTAGCGTTTCCTTTGGCTAATTTAGGACGGGGTACCTTTGACATTTGTGCTACACACTGCTTTTCCATTGATTTCTCCGCTCTACTCTGCGCTAATATGCTCTGCCTTGATCCGGGAGGACAGAGGCAGTGGCCGCGGCATGTTAGGTTGATTTCAATTCCGTTTGGTCATGTTAGGTTATGTTTGTTTGGTTAGCATAGCTTTGACTCTTGTGCTCCGCACTGCTCTTCGGGCGGTATCTGTCACCTCGTTGCTCTACTAGCATTTTCTTGCTCCGGGGAGGCCAACAATGGTGGTCGTGGCACGTTTGGTCCAGCTAGGTTACGTTTGGTTAGGTCAGGTTTGTTTACGTTTGGTTCGGGTGGCTTTGACTTTTGTCCTATACACTGCTATTCGGTGGATTTCTGCGTTCCGCTGTGCTTTAGTGTATCCTGCTTAGCTATGGGGATGCCAGCAGAATTAGTCTCGGCACGTTACCACGAGTTAAGTTTCATTTCGTTTTGTTAGGTATGGTTAGGTTAGGACCGGGTAGCTGTGACTTTTGTCCTATACATTGCTATTCCTTGGATTTCTGCGCTTTACTGTGATCTAACATTACCTGCTATCATCTGGGAGTTCTATAAATGGTGGCTGCGGCGCGTTATGATGGGTTATATTACGCTTGGTTAGATTAGGTTTGTTTGGTTTTGGTCAGAATATCTTTGACTTTCGTGCTGTACACTGCCGCCCTATGCACCCCTGAGCTCTACCCCCTGTAATATGCCCTGCTTGGCGGTACGCTTGGCGGTTGGGAGGGAAGCTATTGTGGGCTAGGCACGTTAGGTTTGGGTTGATCACGTTTCATTAGGTTAGGTTTGGTGAGATTGTGTCAGGATACTTCTTTCTTTCT
>NW_016935872.1:0-754 GCF_001483705.2 Eufriesea mexicana
TATATTTGAGTTTTCTGCTATACACTGCAATGCGGCGGATTTCTGCGCTCTGCAGTGCACTAGTATAATATGCTTGGATGTGTGGAGGACAGCAATAGTGGTTTCTTCATGTTAAGTTGATCTAAGCTACGTTCGGGCTTGTTACGTCTGGTGAGGTTAGTATAGGATTGTCCAGGATTTAGGACTATACGCGGCCATCCGCGTATCTCTGGGCTCTACTGTGCCCAGTATATTCTGCTTGGCTCTGCGGTGTCCGGTAATAGTATTCCCGGCACGTTAGCTTGGGTTAGGTTACTTTTCGTTGAATTAGGTTAGGTTAAGCTCGGTCAGGTTAACTTAGACTTTGGTGCTATAGCCTGCTATTCGGAGTATTCATGCGGTCCACTGTGCCCTACTAAATTACGCTTAGCCCCCAGAATACCAGCAATGTTTGTCTCGGCACGTTAGGCTGCGTCAGGCTACGTTCGGTCAGTTTAGGTTGTGTTATGTTCGGGAAAGGTAGCTTCGACATTCGTGCTATACACTGCTGTTCGGTGGATTTCCGCCGGCGAATGACGGCGAATGGGCTCTAGTACATTCTGCTTGGCCCTGGGGAGGCCAGCAATCGTGGCCGCGGCACGTTATTTTGTGCTAGACTACGCTTAGTTAGGTTATGTTGTGTTTTTATTGGTTAGGGTGGTTTCGATTTTCTTGCTGTACACTATTATCCGGCGGGTACCTGCGATCGACAGTGCTCTACTCAACTCTGCATTAC
>NW_016935873.1:0-415 GCF_001483705.2 Eufriesea mexicana
GGAGCATAGATCGTTCTTTCAGTCGGTCCGAACAGACACGCCTGGCGTTCGTCCCCTTCGGCCGGTTGGAAGTTATACGACTGTGATCGTCCATTTCGATCGATACGAATCGACGCGACTGGAGATCTTTCGTTAATAGTTCGATAAATGACGTTATCACGAATACATATTTTCACACTATGCTCGATGGCTTCATGAATACTAACTTATTACAATGTCATTTTCGTTAATTTCTCAAATATCGAATTTTTTCACTTATACACTTATTATCATTAGATATAAGCAATCTTATTTTCGCTTACAATTGTCTTTGCTACTCGTCAGTGGAATACCCGTAATAATATTTTGTTGTTAGCATCGACCGTAGCGGGGATCGTCCTTTCAGTCGGTCCTTTCAGTCTCGACTGGCGTTCCT
>NW_016935874.1:0-891 GCF_001483705.2 Eufriesea mexicana
TGTATGTGTGGTTGTATCTAAGTATGTATGTATGGATGTATGTGTGAATGTATGTATGATTGTGTGTATAGATGTATGTATTGATGTATTTATGGATGTATAGGTGGATGGATGGATTGGTTGATGGATGTATGTATGGATGGATTATGGATCGATGTATGTATGGATGGGATGATGTGTGGATGGATGGATGTATGGAATGATGGATGTATGGATGTTTGTATGTCCGAATGGATGGGTGTATATATGTATGGAAGCACGGATCGATGTGTTGATGTATGTATGGATGTATGCATGGATGGGTGGAAGGGTGGATGGATGAATGTATGGATGTACGAATGAATGGATGTATATATGTGTGAATGTATGGATCAATGGATGTATGGATGGATGGACGTGTGGATGGATGTATTTTTGGATGTATGGATGTATGAATGTTTGGGTGTATGGATGGGTGGATGTATGGATGGATGGATGTATGAAGCGGTGTATGAATGGTTATGTGGACGTATGGATGGATGGGTGTATGGAAGGTTGGATGTACGGATGGATGTATGGATGGATGGATGGCTGTATGTATGGATGGATGTATGTATGGATCTACGTATGGATGTTTGTATGAATGGATGTATGTATGTATGGATGGATGTATGGATGTATGGATGTATAGATGTATGGATGTATGCATGTATGTACGTGTGGAAGTACGAATGTATGGATGTGCGGATATATGAATGTATCGATGTATATATGTATTTATGTATGGGTGGATGGATGTATGAATGGATGGATTATGGATTGATGGATGTATGGATGTATATGTATGTATGGATGTATGTATGGTTGGATGGATGTATGGATGGATGGATTTATCGATGGAGGTATGTATGG
>NW_016935875.1:0-908 GCF_001483705.2 Eufriesea mexicana
TATTCTATTGGCGTGCTATGGCCATTGCAGTGCAATAGAGTCTGGCTGGAAAATTCAATTCTATTGACATTTTCGAATAATATCGGGGTGAGCTATCTTTCTTGCATAAATAAGGTCGAAAGATTCTATCGGCATATCGGCGTGCTATAGCCATTGCAATGCTATAGAATCTGGCTGGAAAATTCAATTTTATTGAAATTATCGGCTTATTTCGTGGTGGGCTAGTTTTCTTGCATAAATAAGGAGGAAAGATGCTATTGGCGTGCTTCTGCCATTGCAATGCTATAGAATCGGGATGCAAGATTGAATTTTATTCACATTTTCGTCTAATGTCGTGGTGAGCTAACTTTCGTGCATAAATAAGGAGGAAAAGTTCTATTTGCGAGCTATAGCGGTAGTAGTGCTATAGAATGTGGCAGGAAAATATAATTTTATTAACATTTTCGACCTTTATCGTGGTGAGCTATCTTTCTTGCCGAAATAAGTAGGAAGGCTTCTATAGGCGTGCTACAGCCGCTGCAATGCTATTGAATCTGGTTGGAAAGTGCAATTTTGTTGATATTTTCGGCTAATATCGTGGTGAGCTAACTTTCGTGCATAAATAAGGGGTAAGGATTCTATTGGCGTGGGTATAGCCATTGCAATGGTATAGAATCTGACTGGAAGATTCAGTCTTATTGGGCCTTTCGACTAATATCGTGGTGAGCTAGCATTCTTGCAAAAACAAGGGGGAAGATTTCTATTGGCGTGCTATTGCCATGCAATGCTATAGATTCTGGCTGTAAAATTCAAGTTCATTCACATTTTCGGGTAATATCGTGGTGAGCTAACCACCTTGCATAAACAAGGAGGAACGATTCTATTGGCGTGCTATAGCCATTGCATTGCTATAGAATCAGTCTGGAAAT
>NW_016935876.1:0-314 GCF_001483705.2 Eufriesea mexicana
GCAAGAAAGTTAGGTCGCCACGATATTAGTCGAAAATGTCAATAAAATCGATTTTTTCAGGCAGATTCTCTGGCAGTGCAGTGGCTATAGCAATTCGATAGAATCTTTCCTGCTTATTTAGGCAAGTGGGTTTGCTCACCGCGATATTAACCGAAAATGTCAATAAAATCGAATTTTCCAGCCAGATTCTATAGCATTTCAATGGCTATAGCACGCCACTAGAGTCTTTCCGCCTTATATATGCACGAAAGTTTGCCCATCACGGTATTAGCCGTAACTGTCAATAATATTGAATTTTCCAGCCAGATTCTATA
>NW_016935877.1:0-2631 GCF_001483705.2 Eufriesea mexicana
TGCGCTCGTCTGTAGTCTACTATACTCTGCTTGGACCTATGGACGCCAGCAATCGCGTTCGCGCCACGTTATAATGAATTAGGCTACGTTTGGTCACGTCATGTTCGATAAAGCTTCGTTAGTGTGGCTTCGACTTTCGTGGTATACGCAATAATCCGGTGGGTGCATGCGATCTATCTTACTGCACTCCTTCTGCTTGGCTCTGGGGAGTGCGTCAGCGGTGTCCGCTGCAGGCCCTGTTGAGTTACGCTACCTTAGGCTAGGTTAAGTAGGGTTAGGTTATGTCAGCGTATGTTTGACTTTTTGCCTCACACTGCAATGCGACGGATTTCTGAGCACTGCTGTCCTTCAATATATTCTCCTTGGTTCTGTGAAGGCCAGAAATATTGGTCTCGTCACGTCGTGCTTATTTACACTACGTTTGGACAGGTTGATGGTTAGACCAGGGTATGTCTGACTTTTGTGCTATACACTGCAGTGCGGTGGATTTCTGCGCTCTGTTGTGCTCTAGTGTATACAACTTGGATCTGGGGAGGGTATCAACGGCGGTCGCTGCACTTTAGTTTGTGTTGGGTTACACTAGATTAGTTTAGGTTAGGTGAAGTTTGGTTTGGATAGCTTTGACTTTCGTGCTGTAAATTGTTATACGGTGTATTCCTGTGATCTACTGTGCTCTATTACATTCTGCTTGGTTATGGGGAGGGCAGGAGCAGTGGTCGCTGCTGGTTATGTTGAGCTTCGCTACGATTGGTTTGGTAAGGTTTGGTCAGGTTACGCTCGGATATCTACGGCTTTTGCGCTGTTCGGTGCAATGCAGTGTATTCCTGCGCTTTACTGTGCTTTGGAGCATTCTTCTTGTCCATGTGGAGGCGAGTAATTGTGGTCTCATCGAGATAGGTTGAGTTATGATACGTTTGGACGTGTCACGTTTGGCTAGGTTGAGAGAGGCGACATTGACTTCTGTGCTTTACACTGCTATTCGGCGCATTTCTGTGATCTACTGTGCTCTACTGCACTCTGCTTGGCTCTTGGGAGGCCAGGAGCAGTGGTCGCGGCACGTCATGTTGGTTTATGCTGTGTCTGTTTGGTTAGATTATGTTAGGTTGGGTTAGGTTATCTAAGGCCATTGTGCCATTCGCTGCAATGCGGTGGATTTCTGCGCTCTAATGAACTCTAGCACATTCTGCGTGTCTCTGCCACGGCCAGCAATAGTGGCCTCGTAATGTTTGGCTCAGCCATGCAACGTTTGGTTATGTTACGTTTGGTGAGGTTAGAATAGGATTGTCTAGACGTCTGTGCTATACACCGCTATACACATATTTCTGCGTTATACTGCCCTCTAATATTTCCTGCTTGTCCCTGTGGAGGCCTGCAATGATGGTCTCGTCCTCTTAGGTAGAGTTAGGTTACGTTTGTTTGTGTTACGTTCGACTATGTTAGGATATGCTACTTTGACCATTGCGCTATACACTGCTTTTCGGTGGACTTCTGCACTCTAATGCGTTGTAATATACTCTGCTTTTCTCTACGAAGGCCACCAATAGCGGCCGTCGCGCGCTATGTTGTGTTATGCTACGTTTGGTTTGGTTAAGTTAGGTCAGGTTAGGTTAGGAGATTTTCGTCTTCTGTGTTATACACTGTTATTCGGTGGATTTTTGCGCTCTGCATTTCTCCACTATGCTGTGCTCGGCTCTGGGGAGGCGAGCAATAGTGGGCGTGGCGCGTTATGTTGAGTTATGTTACGATTGGTTTAGTCGGGTTCGGCAATATTTGGTTAGGATAGCTTCGATTTTCGTGCCATACACTGGTATTCGGTGGATTTCTGTGATTTATAGTGCTGTGCTACATTCTGCTTGGCCCTGCGGGGCCAGAAGCGGTGGTCGCCGCACGTTATCTTATGCTATGCTACGTTTCGTTTGGTTAGGTTAGTTCAGGTTAGGTTACGATGTGTACGTCTATTGTGCTATTCACTGAAATGCGATGCATTTCTGCGCTCCACTGTGCTCTCGTACATTCTGCTTGCCTCTATGCAGTCCAGCAATTTTTGTCTCGCCATGTTAGGTTGAGTTAGGCTAAATTTGGATGTGTTACGTTTGGCCCGATTAGGATAGGCTACTACGACTTTTGTGCCATTCATTGCTATTCGATGGATATCTGCGATCTAATGAGCTTTAGTGTGCTCTGCTTGTCCCTGGGAGGACAGGCATATTGGTCTCGTCACGGAATGTTTTGTTACACTACGTTTGGACAGGTTAGGTTTGGCAAAATTATGTCAGGATATGTGTGACTTTTGTGCTGTGCACTGCAATGAGGTAGACTTCTGCGCTCTTGTGTGCTCTAGTATTTCCTGCTTGGCCATGGGGTGGTCAGCGGTAGTGGTCTCGGCGCGTCAGGTTGAACCATGCTAGGTCCTGCAGTGTTACGTTTGCGACGATAGGATAGGATTATTCATACTTTTGTGCTATACACCCCTACCCGCGGCTTCCTGCTCTCTACTGTGTTCCAATATTCCCTGCTTGGTTCCGCGGAGGCCAGCAATAGTAGTCTCCACACGTTAGGCTGGGTTATGTTACGTTCGGTTTGGCTAGGAATGGCTATGCACGGTAAGGTTAACTTACCCTTTAGCGCTGT
>NW_016935878.1:0-250 GCF_001483705.2 Eufriesea mexicana
ATTCCTTCTGGCCTGCTCAGAGCATAGCAGAGAATGATAGATCACAGTAGAGCGCAGGAATCCACAGAACAGGAATGTATACCGCACAAGTCAAAGCCATCCTATGCAAACCGTGCCTATCCTAACCTAACCAAGCGTAGAGTAACTAATACCAACGAGAAGAGGGACATATTGCTGGCCACACCTGAGCCAAGCAGAACATATGAGAGCAGAGTAGAACGCAGAAATCCACAGAACGACAGTGTATAGC
>NW_016935878.1:1508-2102 GCF_001483705.2 Eufriesea mexicana
TAGTGCAGAAGCCTACGGAATAGCAGTGTACTGCGCAAAAGTCAAAGCTATCCTGTCCCAACCTAACAAAACGTAACTTAACCAAACGTAACCTGACTCATCCTGATGTTCCGAGACCACTATTGCTGCCGTTCTCAGAGCAAAGCAGAACGAATTAGAGGAGATTAGAGCGCAGAAATCTGTAGAGTCGCAGTGCATGGCACAATAGTCGAATCTACCCAATCCTACCATAGGCAAACGTAACGTAACCGAGCGTGGCATATTTCTACCTAACGTGCTGAAAACACTACAGCCTGTCCTTCCGGATCCAAGCAGAATACACTAGATTAAAGTAGACCGCAGTAATTTACAGTATTGCTGTGTATAGCACAAAGGTCAAAGACGCCCTAAACAAACATTACCAAACGAAACATTACCAAGCGTAGCCTAACTCATCCCAACGTGCCAAGATCACTATTGCTGCCCCCTCAGAGAAAAGCAGGGCATACTAGTCGGCAGCAGAGCGAAGCAGTCCATTAAGTTGCAGTGTGCAGCACAAAGGACGAAGATATCCCAAACTAACCCAAACGAGCATAACGTATCCAAATGTAACGT
>NW_016935879.1:0-415 GCF_001483705.2 Eufriesea mexicana
CCATAGCAATGCTCTAGTAACTGGCTGGAAAATTCAATTTTATTGACATTTTCGACTAACAGCGTGGTGAGTTAACTTTCGCGCATAAATATGCAGGAGAGATGCTATTGGCGTGGTATAGGCATTGCAATGCAATAGAATCTTCCTGGGAAATTCAATTTCATTGACATTTTCGACTAATATCGTGGTGAGCTAACTTTCTTGCATAAATAAGGAGGAAAGGTCCTTCTGGAGTGCTACAGCAATTGCAATGCAGTAGAATCTCGCTGGAAAATTCAATTTTATTGACATTTTTAACTAATGTCGTGGAGAGCTAACTGGCTTCCATAAATAAGCAGGAGAGATTCTATTGGCGCTCTATAGCCACTGCAATGCTCTGGAATCTGGCTGGAAAATTCAATTTTACTGACATTTT
>NW_016935880.1:0-1439 GCF_001483705.2 Eufriesea mexicana
GCAGTGGAGGCCTCGGCTCGTTAAGCTAAGTTAGGTTGCGTTTGGTTATATTACGCTTGAATATGTTAGCAAAGAACACCTTCGACCTTTGTGCTATACACTGGTACTCCATGGGTTTCTACACCCTACGTCGATTTACTGGACTCTGCTGGAGTCTGAGGTGTCCAGTAAAAGTGGTCGCGGCACGATGTAGTGAGATAAGCTATATTAGGTTACGTTACGGTTGGCTAAGTTAGGATAGCAAAGCTTTGACTTTTGTGGTATGCACTGCTATGGGGTGAATTTCTGCGCTCCACTGTGCTCTAATTTGCCCTGCTTTGCGCTGGAGAGGACAGCAATTGTGGTCTCGGCAGGCACGTTAGTTTCAGTTAGGCTACGTTTGGTTAGGTTAGCTTTGGCTAAGTTGGGATCGGATAGCTTCCGCGTTTGTGCCATACACTACTGTCCTGTGGATTTCTGCGCTCCACTGTGCTCTAATATGCTCTGCTTTGAACTGGGGGCCAGCAATAGCTATCTCGGCGCGTTAGGATGTGCTAGGCTACGTGCGGCTGAGTTCTCCAGATTTGGGTTAGGCTTGGGTAGCTTAGACTCTTCCGAAATACGCTGCGATTCAAGGATTTCTACGTTCTACTGCCCACTAGTATGTCCTGCATGGTTCACGGGATGCCAGCAATCGTTGTCGCGGCACGTTATGTTGTGTTATGTTACGATTAGTTTAATTACGATTGGCTACGCATGGAGGTGATACCTCCGACTACTGTGCTATACCCAGATTTTCGGTGGATTCCTGTTCACTGTATCGCTCTAATATGCTCTGCTTGGTTCTGGGGAGGCCTGCAATAGTAGTCTTGGCGCGTTAGGATGTGATACATTACATATGGTTATTTTACGTTTGGTAAGGTTAGGATCGGATGGCTTTGACTTTTGTGCTATACACTACCATTCGGTGGACTTCTGCGCTCTTCATTGCTCTAACATTCACTGCTTGCCTTTGGGGGGACAGCAACGCTAGTCTCGGCGCCTTACGTTCAGTCAGGTTGCGTTTGGTTGTGTTACGTTTGGTTAGGTTAGGATAGGATAGCTTAGACTATTGTGCTATACACTGCTTTCGGCGGATATCCATGCCCTACGTTACTCTACTATTCTCTGCTCCACTCTGTGTGGCCAGTAATAGTGGTCTCGGCCCTTTATGTTGTGTAGGGTAAGATTGGCTACGTTGCGTTAGTTCAGGTTGGGCACTGAAAGGTACGGCTTTCGCGGAACGCGGTATACGCTGATATTCGGTGGATTTCTTCGCTCTACTGTGCTCTACTCTACTCTGCTTGGCCGTGGGGCGTCCAGAAATAGTGGTGGCGGCACGACATGTTGAGCTGCCAATGTGTGTCTACTCAGAGATCCATAGATTAGTAGCGTATAGCACAAACGAACGTAACCGAACA
>NW_016935881.1:0-709 GCF_001483705.2 Eufriesea mexicana
TGCAATGGCTACAGCACGCCAGTAGAATCCTTCCTCCTTACATATGCAAGAAAGCTAGGTCACCACGATGTTGGTCGAAAATGTCAGTAAGATTGAATGCTCCGGCCATATTCTACAGCATTGCAATGGCTATAGCGCGCCAATAGAATCTTACCTCCTTATTTATGCACGAAAGCTAGTTCACGACGATAATAGTCGAAAATGTAAATAAAATTTAATTATCCCGACAGACTATATAGTATAGCAATGGCCATAGCTGGCCAATAGAACCTTTCCTCCGCATTTATGCAAGAAAGATGCATCACCACGATATTATTCGAAAATGTCAATAAAGTTGAATTTTCGAGGAAGATTCTATAGCATTGCAATGGCTATAGCACGCCAATGGCATCGTTCCTACTTATTTATACCAGAAAGTTAGCTCACCACGATATTAGCCAAAAATGTCAATAACATTGTAAATTCCAGTCAGATTCTATAGCACTGGATAGGCTATAGCGTGCCAAAAGAATCTTTTCTCCTTATTTATGCAAGGATGTCAGCTCACCACAATATTCGTCGAAAATGCCAATAAAATTGTATCTTCCATCCAGACACTACAAAATTGCAACTGCTATGGCACGCCAATGGAATCTTTCTTCCATACTCATCCAAGAAGGTTTGCTCACCACGATATTAGTCGAAAATGTCAATAGAATTGAATTTTCCT
>NW_016935882.1:0-540 GCF_001483705.2 Eufriesea mexicana
GCTGTAGAATCTGGAAGGCAAATTCAATTTTATTGACATTTTCGACTAATATCGTGCAGAGATGGCTTTCTTGCATAAAGGAGGAGGAAATATACTGTTGGCGTGCTATAGGCATTGCAATGCTGTAGAATCTGGAAGGAAAATTCAATTTTATTGACATTTTCGACTAATATCGTGGTGAGCTAACTTCCTTGCATAAGTACGGAGGAAAGATGCTTTCTGAGTGCTGTAGCCATCGCAATAATACAGAATGTGGCTGGAAAATATAATTTTGTAGACATTTTCGACTAATGCCTTGGTGAGCTAACTTCCTTGCGTAGGTAAGTAGGAAAGATGCTTTTTGTGTGCTATAGCCATTGCCATAATATAGATTGTGCCTGGAAAATACAGTTTTGTTGTCATTTTTGACTAATATCGTGGTGAGCTAACTATCTTGCGTAAGTAAGGTGGAAAGATACTCTTGGCGTGCAGTAGCCATTGCAATGCTGTAGAATCTGACTCGAAAGTTCAAGTATATTAACATTTTCGTCTAATATCGTG
>NW_016935883.1:0-549 GCF_001483705.2 Eufriesea mexicana
GATAGCCTTGACTTTTGTGGTGTCCATTGCTATTCGGTTGGTTTCGGCGCCCTACTGTGCTCTATCACGCACTGCTCGGCCCACGTGAGGACAGTAATAGCGGTCGTGGCACGTCAGCTTGTGTTAGGTTACTTTTGGTCATGTTACGTTTGGCTACGTTGGTACAGGATTGCATCGACTTTTAAGCTATACACTGCTGTTCGGCGGATTTCTTCACTATACTGTGCTCTAATAAGTTCTGCTTGGCTCTGGAGAGGCCAGAACTGTTTGTCTCGTCACGAACAGTTTGAGATAGTATACGTTTGGCAAGGATACGTTAGCTTTGGCTAGGTTACGTTAGCTTTGGCTAGGATTGGGTTTCTTCGACTTTCCTTATACACACTACGATTCCATGGACTTCATCGACCTACTCTCCTCTATTATGCTCCACTTAGCCCTGTTGAGGCCAGGAATTCTGTTCGCGGCATTCTTGGTTTGGTCACATTGCGAATGGTTAGTTTAGGTTAGGTTGGGTTAGGATAGGATATATTAAATATCTGTGTCCACAGA
>NW_016935884.1:0-1080 GCF_001483705.2 Eufriesea mexicana
TTTATGCAAACTACTAATCCGAATTGGGAAAAGATAAGCAGAATAATTAAAAAACATTTTATTCTATCGAGATAGGTTAAACAAAAAGCACAGGGAAACGAAATTCGGAAAATATAAGGGGGCAAACTCAAACTGCGCATCGCCGTCGGTACCACCTATCACTTTCAGCACTATTTTAAGCAAACTACCAGTCCGAATTGAGAAAAGATAAGCAGAAAAATTAAAGAACGTTCAATTCTATCGAGTGGGGTTAAAAAGGGGGCACAGGGAAACGAAATTCGGAAAATATAATGCGGGAAACTCAAACTGCGTATTCCCGTCGGCACCACCTGCCACTTTCAGCACTATTTTAAGCAAACTACTAGCCCGAATTGAGAAAAGATAAGCAGAATAATTAAAGAACGTTCAATTCTATCGAGTTATGTAAAAAAAGGATCACAGAGAAGCGAAATTCAGAAAATATAAGAGGGTAAACTCGAACTGCGTATCACCGTCGGCCCCACCTGTCACATTCAGCACTATTTTAAGCAAACTACCAGTCCGAATTGAGAAAGGATAAGCAGAATAATTTCAGAACGTTCAATTCTATCGCGTTAGGTTAAAAACGAAGCACAGGGAAACGAAATTCGGAAAATATAAAGGGGCGAAACTCAAACTGCGCATCACCGTCGGTACGACCTGTCACTTTCAGCACTATTTTAAGCAAACTACCAGTCCGAATTGAGAAAGGATAAGCAGAATAATTAAAAAACATTTTATTCTGTCGAGATAGGTTAAAGAAAAAGCGCAGGGAAACGAAATTCGGAAAATATAAGGGGGCATACACAAACTGCGTATCACTGACGGCACCACCTGTCACTTTCAGCACTATTTTAAGCAAACTACCAGTCCGAATTGAGAAAGGATAAGCAGAATAATTAAAAAACATTTTATTCTATCGAGATAGGTTAAAGAAAAAGCACAGGGAAACGGAATTCGGAAAATATAAGGGGGCATACACAAACTGCGTATCACTGACGGCACCACCTGTCACTTTCAGCACTATTTTAAGCAAACTACCAGTCCGAATTGAGAAAAGAT
>NW_016935885.1:0-220 GCF_001483705.2 Eufriesea mexicana
CATACGGCTTTCGTGGTATACACAGTTATACGGTGGGCTCCCGCGCTCGACTGTGCTCTAATATACTTTACTCGACGCATGGACGACCGGCAAAAGAGGTCGCCGCACTTAAAGTTCAGCCTGTCTATATTTGGTTGGGTTGTCTTAGGTTCGGTAAGTTGTGGATAACTCCTACTTTTGTGCTATGCACTGCAGTTTGGTGGCTTTCTGCTGTCTACTG
>NW_016935886.1:0-1004 GCF_001483705.2 Eufriesea mexicana
CCATGATATTAGTCGAAAATGACAATGAAATTATATTTTCCCGCCAGATTATGTAGCATTTCAGTGGCTATGGCACGCCAGTAGTATCTATCCTCCTTATATATGCAAGAAAGTTAGGTCTCCACGATATTAGTAAAGAATGCCAATAAAATTGAGTTTTCCAGACTGATTCTATAGCATTGCAATAGCTACTTCACGCCAGAAGAATCTTTCCTCCTTATATATCCAAGAAAGCTAAGTCACGACGATATTAGACGAAAATGTCGATAAAATTGAATTTTACAGTCAGACTCTATTGCACTGCCATAGCTAGAGCACGCCAGTAGAGTCTTTCCTCCTTATTTATGCATGAAAGTTAGCTTACCACAATATTAGCCGAAAATGTCAATAAAATTGTATTTTCTAGCAAGATTTTGTAGCATTGCAATGGCTTTGGCACGCATATAGAATGTTTCGCCCCTATTTATGCAAAAAAGTTAGGACACCACGATATTAGTCGAAAACGTCAATAAATTTGAATTTTCCAGCCAGATTCTATAGCATTGCAATGGCTATAGCACGCCAATAGATTCTTTCCTCCTTATTTATGCATGAAAGTTAGCTCACCACGATATGTGCAGAAAATGTCAATAAAATTGTATTTTCCAGCAAGATTCTATAGCATTGCAGTCGCTATGGCATGCCAATAGTTTCTTTCCTCCTTATTTAGGCAAGTGGGCTTGCTCACCACGATATTAGTCGAAAATGACAATGAAATTATATTATCCCGCCAGATTTTGTAGCATTTCAATGGCTACACCAGGCCGGTAGAATCTTTCCTCCTTATATATGCTAGAATGTTAGGTCACCACGATATTAGTCGAAAAGGTCAATAAGATTTAAGTTTCCCGCCAGATTCTATAGCAGTGCTATTGCCATGGCGCGCCAATAGTGCCATTCCCCCTTATTTATGCATGAAAGTGTGCTCACCACGATATTAGCCGAAAATGTCAATAAAATTGTAT
>NW_016935887.1:0-602 GCF_001483705.2 Eufriesea mexicana
TTATTTATGCATGAAAGTTATCTCACCACGATATTAGTCGAAAATGTCAATAAAATTGTATTTGCCAGCAAGTTTCTACAACATTGTAATGGCTATGGCACGCCAATACAGTCCTTCCTCATTATTTATGCAAGAAAGTTAGCTCACCACGATATTAGTAGAAAATGGCAATAAAATTGAATTTTCCATCCAGATTATATAGCATTACATTGGCTATAGCTCGCCAATAGAATATTTCATTATTATTTATGCAAGAATGTCATTTCACCACGATATTAGTCGAAGATGTCAATAAAAAAGTATTCTCCAGCCAGATCCTATAGGATTGCAATGGAATAGCACGTCAATAGTATATTTCTTCCTTATCTATGCAAGAAAGTTAGTTCACCACGATAATAGTTGAAAATGTTAATAAAATCGAATTTTGCTCGCAGATTCTATAGAATAGTAACGGCTATAGCATGCCAATAGAATCTTTACTCCTTATTTATGCAAGTGGGTTTGCTCACCACGGTATTAGTCGAAAATGTCGATAAGATTGTATTTTCCAGCCAGATTCTATTGCATTGCAGTGGCTATATCGCGCCAATAGAATCTTTCCT
>NW_016935888.1:0-1555 GCF_001483705.2 Eufriesea mexicana
TACTCTGTAATTCCGTGGGTTTCTGTCCTATACAGTGCTTTACTATACTCTGCTTGGCTCAGACGAAGCAAGCAGCAGCGTTCGCGGCACGCTGGGCTGAGTTACGCAACGTTTGGTTTGGTTGCGTTTGTTCTGGTTTTGTTAATGTAGATCATATTTTGGAGCTATACACTATTTCTCGGTATATTTCTGTGACCCACACTGCTCCACTAAATTCTGCTCGTCTCTGTGAATGCCAGGAGCAATGGCCGCGGTACGTCATGTTGGGTTCTGTTGCGTCTGGTCAGGTTGGGTCAGGATATCTTCGACTATTGTGACATTCATTGGAGTGCGGTGGACTTCTGCCCTCTACGGTGTTCTAGTACATTCTGCTTGGCAAAAGGCAGGCCGGCAATGATGCCCTCGGCATGTTAGGCATAGCTATGCTACGTTCGGATCTGTTACGTTTGGGAGTTTAGGATATGAAAGATTAGACTTTGTGCTATGCACACCAATCCACCGACTTCTGCGCTCTACTGAATTCTAATATTCTCTGCTTGGCTTCATGGAGGCCAGAAATAGTGTCCGCGGCAGGTTACGTCGAAGTATGCTACGATCGGTCATGTTACGTTTGGTGAAGTTAGGATAGTATATCTTCAAATCTTGTGCTGTTCACTGTAGTGCTGTGGGTTTCTTTGCGCTACTCTGCACAGAATATTCCGCTTGTTTTTGTGAATTCCGGCAGTAGTGGTCTGGTCGTGTTATGTTGTGTTTGCTTGCGTTGTGTTATGTTGCGTTTGGAGAGGTTAGGACCGGATACTCTGTGTTTTGTGCTTTACACAGCTACTGGGTGGGTTTCTGCGCTCCAATGCGCTCTAATATTCTCTGTTTGGCCCTGTGGTGGTCGTTAATAGTGGTCTCGGCACGTTAGTTTGTGTTATGCTACGTTCGGTTATGTTAATCTTAGTGGGGTTAGAATGCGATAGCTTAGGCTTTTGTGATATACATGGCTGTCCGTCGATTTCTGCGTTCAACCGTGTTCTAATATTTTCTGATTTGATACTCAACAATGGTGGTCTATGCACGTTCGATTGGGGTAGGTTACGTTTGGTTATGATATGTTTGGTTAGGTTAGGCTAGAATTGCTTCGACTTCTGTGCTACACACTGCTGTTCTGTGGATTTGGGCGCACCACTGGGATCAAGCATGTTGCGCTTTGCTCTGGGGAGGCCAAAAATTGTGTCTGCGGCGCGTTATGTTGAATAAGGTTGCGTTCGGTTATGTTAGACTTGTTTGGGTTGGGAGAGGATATCTGTGACTTTCTTGCTGTACACTGAAATGCGGTGGATTTCTGCGATCTACTGTCTTCTAGTGTGTTCTGCTTGGATCTGGAGGCCAGTAATATATGTGTTGCCAATGTAAGTGGATGTAGGCTACGCTTGGTTAGACATTGTTTCATATTGTTTGGTATGTGTAGCTTCGACTTTTCCCATATACGCAGCGATTGTATTGCCTTCTATGCGCTACAGTCGTGTAATATGTTCTGCTTGGCTCTGGTGGGTTCAGCAATAATTGT
>NW_016935889.1:0-711 GCF_001483705.2 Eufriesea mexicana
TTTTCTGACAGATTCTATTGCAGTGCAAAGCCTGTAGCAAACGAATGGAATATATCCTCCTTATTTATGCCGAAAAGTTTGCACACCACCATATTAGTCGATAATGAGCTTGCCGGTCCGATTCTAACGCAATACAATGGCTACAGCAAACCAATGGAATCTTTGCTTCGTATTTATTCAGACAAGCATGCCCACGGCGATATTATTCGAGGATGCCAATAGAATTGAACTTTTCAGTCAGATTCTGTAGCAATGCAATGGCTATAGCAAACCAATAGGATCTTTCCTCGTTATTTATGCAGAATATCTGGCTCACCACGATATTAGACGAAAATGTCAATAAATTGAGCTTTTCAGTCAGATGCCATTGCTTTGCATTGGCTATAACAAACCAATATTTTGTTTCCTGCGTGTGTACGCAGAAAAGATTGCTCACAACGATATTAGCCGAAAATTTCATTAAAATTGTACATTTCAGTCAGGTTCTACTCAATGGAATAGCTATATCAAACGAAAAGTATCTTTCCTCCTTATTTGTGCGGAAAAGTATTCTCACCACGATTGTAGTCGAAAATGTCAATAGAATTGAGCTTTTCAGTCAGATTCTGTTGCAATGCAATGGCTGCAACAAACCAATGGAATCTTGCCTCATTATTTCTTGCAGAATATATTGCTCACAGCGATATTAGACGAAAATGTCAATAAATTGAG
>NW_016935890.1:0-1063 GCF_001483705.2 Eufriesea mexicana
TTGGGCTACGTGTGGTTAGGTTATATTACTTTGGGCTGGGTTCGGATTTCTTTTACTTTCGTGCATAACTTGTTGTTCGGAGGACTTCTGCGATCCACTGTGCTCAAGTATGTTCTGCTTGGCTCTGGGGAGGACAGCAATAGTTGCCTCGGCACGTTAGGTTGAGATTGATTACGTTTGGTCATGTCACGATTGGTTAGGTTAGGATAGTGTTGTTTCGACTTTCTTGCTATACACAGCCATTCGATGGATTTCTGCCCCCTACTACGATCTAATGTTCCCTGCTTTCATCTGGGAATGCTTGAAGTTGTGGCCGCGGCTCGTTGGTTTGAGGTGTGTCGCGCTTGGTTGGGTTGGGTTTGTTTCGGTTTGGTTAGGATATCTTTGACTTTCGTGCTATGCACTGCAATGCTATGGACCTTTGCTCTCTGCTCACCTCTAATACGACCTGCTCGGCGATGGGGAGGCCAACAATTGTGGGCTGGGTTCGCTAAGTTTGGACTGAGGACTGGTTACGTAACATTAATGTATGTTTGGTCAGTTTGGTCGGGATACCTACTACGTCTTTTTGCTATACACAGCTGTTCGTACGACTCCAGAATCCTACGTTGCTCTGCTATACTCTGCTCAGCTCTCGTGAGGCCAACAATGGCGTCCGCGGCGCGTCAATTTCGGTTATGTTTCGTCTGCACATGATACGATTGGCTATGTTAGAAGAGGGTAGCTTTGACTTTTGTGCTATACACCGCTATACGGAGGATTTCTACGCTATACATTGCTCTACTGCTCTCTGGTTGGCTCTCGGGAGGCCAGCAATTTTTGTCGCCCCACGTTAGGTTGTGTTATGTTGCGTTTGGTTATGTTAGGATGCGCTGTGCTAGGTAAGGTTAGCTTTGACTTGAGGGTCACGTGCGTGCGCTCCCCGTGGCGGTCGGGCGGGATGCACATGCACGCGCGCAGGAGCAAGCGAGCTCCAACGCCGGCCTGCGCGCGCGGCCTCTACTGGTAGCCTCGGCGGACTCTGTCGCGAGCGCTTCCCGTGGCGGGCCCGCAGACGCCCAGG
>NW_016935891.1:0-270 GCF_001483705.2 Eufriesea mexicana
ATCATTCCTCCTTATTTATGCAAGAAAATTAGCTCACTACGATATTAGTCGAAAATGTCAATGTAATTGTATATTCCAGCCAGATTGTAGGACATTGAAATGGCTATAGCACGCCAATGGAATCTTTCCTCCTTATTTATGACAGACAGTTGGCTCGCTTCGATATTAGTCGAAAATCTCAATAAAATTGAATTTTCCAGGCAGATTCTATAGCACTGCAATGGCTTAATCACACCGTTAGTATCTTTCCTCCTTATTTATGCAAGAGAG
>NW_016935892.1:0-1776 GCF_001483705.2 Eufriesea mexicana
AACAACACGTACTTCCCCACAGCATGGAAAACAGCAAAAATAATCACCATTAAAAAAAAAGAGAAAGACGGAAACCACACATCTAGCTACCGCCCCATCAGCCTCTTACCGAACATCAGTAAGATATTTGAAACACTGCGAAAGACAGAATATCATCCCCGACCACCAGTTCGGCTTCAGATTCAAACACTCACCAATCCACGCAATAAATAAATTCACTACAGACATCTGTTGGGTCAGGAACGCAGGAGGACTGTGTCGGTGCTTGCATCATAGACCTAGAGAAAGCATTCGACACGGTATGGCTTGAAGGGTTATTTTTCAAACTGATCAAAAAGAACGTCCCAACGCACCTAACAAAAATGCTATGACACATGCTACACGACAAACAGTTCTACGTCACAGACAACGAGAACAGATCCTCTAAATACTTCAAAATACGTAACGGACTGCAACAAGGTACAGTTAGTTTACTCTCCCCTCCTATTTAACATCTTCACCAGTGACCTCCTACACCTATACAAACTTAACAACGATACGGACAAATCAGCCATAGCATTTGCAGACGACCTGCTAATATAAGTAAAAGGAAACCGACCCTCCTTCATAAAGAAAGATCTCCAAACTCTATTTACCAAAATTTGTAACTATTTCGAAACATGGAAACTTAAAATAAATCCGGCAAAATGCGAATCAAAACTCTTCAGGCCATACATTTCTGCAACATCAGGGGCAAACTCAGACGTTCGCAATCACTCAAAAAAATTCTCAATCCACACCACAGACAGAACACACACTACAATTACATACAAATAGGTAGTCCGCTACCTAGGCATTCACCTAGACTTCAAATTAAACTTCAACGAACACATTACCATCCAGCTACACAAAGTCAAGAACGCGTTCCTGGCAAACAACAGATTATTTTGACTCCAAAGACCTACATAAAACAGTAAAAATTTTATGCTATAAAACATTGATAAGACCCATAATTACGTATGGCTGCCAAATATTGTTCAACATCTGTACTTCCACCATGCAAAAAATCAGAGTTTAAGAACGAAAGTGCCTAAGAGCATGTCTGAGAAAATATAGATCACCCGAATCAAACTTCACCAAATTCATCAGCAACCACAACCTATACAGAGAAGCGCAAATAATCAGAATAGACCTCTTTATACTTAAACAAATCAGAAACCATTGGCACAAACTTGACGGAAATATAACAAACCCACTAGTGGCTCAACTCCATATATCTCAATCCGCTCTACTTCGAATCCACCAGACACACAGGCTGCACACCACCCGAGTCGTTTACCTACCTGGATAAAGAGGGCTTTATTCAAAACGAAAACAACATCCCACTAATATATCACTTCAACAGAAAAGCGACTGACAAAAAAATAGAATACAGCCCAAACATCGCACCTGACAACTACCAATTAAAATATACATACAAATTAACCCACCTAGATATAAGAGACAACCCCAAAGTCAACACAAAAAAATACTGGTGGCTAGAATAAGTATATGCCACCATATATAGTCTTATACAGATAACCAATTTAAACAATATTAACCTAAGCCGATCCCGGAATCAGTTAGCGAACATCCCCCAACCAAGCGAAAAATCGCAGCTCGATTCCCCGCATGGGGGTAAGAAAAATTCTGTATTATTCTTGATCACTTGTATATATTATATTTTATATATTATGTTATATTATTTTATATATTATGTTATATTATTTTATACATTATGTTATATTATTTTATATT
>NW_016935893.1:0-1094 GCF_001483705.2 Eufriesea mexicana
ACATACATCAAAATATCCATACATCCATCCATACATACATACACCCGCACATCCATAAATTCTGACATTCATACGTCCATACATACGAACATCCATACATCCATACATGCATACATCCATACATTCTAACATCCATACATTCATAAATACATACATGCTTACATGCGTACATCCATACATCCATACATCCATTCATCCATCCATCCATACATCGATTCATCCATACATCCATACATTCATACATCCATACATCCATAAGACCATCCACCCATACATCTCTCCATCCATACATCTGTCAATCCATACATCCATATATATATACATCCATCCATTCATACATCCATACAAACATACATACGTACATCCGTCCATACACACCGCAATCCATCCATACATCCATCCATCCACACAACCATTCATCCATACATACATCCATCCATACATCCATCTTTCCATACATCCATCCATACATACATCCATACATACACACATCCGCCCACCCATACATCCATACATTCATACATCCATACATCCACACATCCATCCATCCATCCATACGTCCATCCATCCATACAACCACCCATCCATACATTCATATATCCATAAATCCTATCATCCGTTCTTCCAACCGTCGATGCATCCGTCCATTCATACATCCATACATACATCCATACATAAATACATCCATCCATATATCCATCCACTCATATATCCTCCATCCATACATCCGTACATATATACATCCATACATCCGTACATCCATCCATCCATACCTCAATCCATACATCCATCCATACGGCCATCAATCCATACATTCATCCATCCATACGCCCATCCTTCCGTACATCCATCCAGCCATACAACCAACCATCCATACATCCATAGATCCTTACGTATATCCACCCATACATACGTCCATCCATGCATCTATACACCCACACATCCATACATCCATATATCCTTCCGTTCATACGTCTATCATTCGATACATCTATCCATCCATACGTCCATACGTACATACATCCATACAGCCATACATTCATGCATCCATACACCTGTACATCAATACATCCATCCATCCACATATCCTGCCA
>NW_016935894.1:0-604 GCF_001483705.2 Eufriesea mexicana
GATGGATGCATGTATTTATGTACAGATGTATGGATGCATGAATGTATGGTTGTATGGATGTACTTGAGGTTGCTTGTATGGATGTATGTATGGATGTATGCGTGCATGTATGTATGGATGTTTGTATGGATGTGTGGACGGATTTATGCAAGGATGTATGTATGGATGTTTGTATGGAAGTATGCATGGATGTGTGTATGGATGTTCGTATGGATGTATGGATGTATGTAATGATGTATGTGCGGAAGTATGTATGAATGAATGTATGAGTGTATGTATGGACATATGGGCTGATGTATGTATGGATGTATAGATGGGTGGATGGATTGTTGGATGGATGTGTGGATGATACGGATGTATCTATGTATGGATGTATATAACTGTATGGGTGGAAGTATGAATGTTTGGATGGATGTATGGATGTATGTATGGATGTATATATGGTTGTATGTATGGTTGGATGGATGTTTGGATGGATGTATTTATGGATGTGTGGACGTATGGATGTATGGATGGATGGATGTTTGGGTGGATAAATGTGTGGGTCAATGGATGTATGGATGGGTGATTGTATGGATTGATGGTTGTATGTTTCGATGGATGT
>NW_016935895.1:0-215 GCF_001483705.2 Eufriesea mexicana
GTTACGTTCGGCTACTCTACATTTGGTTAGGATAGGATAGAATGGCTTTGACATTTGTGATATCCATTGGTGTTCGGTGGGATTCTATGCTCTACTGTGCCCTAATATTTTCTGCTCGGCTCTGGGGAGGCCAGAAATCGTGATTCCGGCACGTCAGGTTTAGTCATGTTACGTTTGCTATGGTTAGGACATGCTATGTTCGCCCAGGATTGCTT
>NW_016935896.1:0-15522 GCF_001483705.2 Eufriesea mexicana
CAGAGTACAGTAGAGTAATGTGGATCGCAGATAACCATTGAGTAGCCGTGTATAGTGCAAAAGTCAAAGTTACCCTATCCTAACCTAACCATACGTAACGTAACCAAGCGAAACAGAATCCAACCCAACGTACCAAGACCACTATTGCTGTCCTCCACAGTGCCGAGCAGAACACGCCAGAACAGAGTAGAGCGCAGAAATCAGTCGAATAGCAGTGTATACCACGAAAGTCAGATCTACCCTGTCCTAACCTTAACAAGCGTGACATCACCAAACGTAACCAAACTCAACCTAAAGTACCGAGACCACTACTGCTGTCCTCGCCAAAGCCATGCAGAATATACCGGAGATCTGTAGAGCTCAGAAGATGACCGCATTCCAGTGTACAGCACAGACATCAAAGATTTCCAAGCCTCACGCAGACAAACCTAACCTAACCAAACTAAACCTAACCCAAACCAAATTGGCGAGGCCACAATTGCATAACCAAACTAAACCTAACCCAATCCAAATTGGCGAGGCCACAATTGCTGTCCTCCTCAGTGTCGACCAGAGTACAGTAGAGCACAGTAGAGCGCATAAATCCATCGAATAACAGTGTCCACCCTGAAAGTCTGAGTCGTCGAGCCCAAACAGAAACAAACATAACCGAGCAATACGTAACCAAACACAGCCTAACGAGCCGAGACCACTCTAACTGGAATCTCCAGAGCGAAGCAGAATATGCTAGATCGCAGTAGATCGCAGAGAGCCACCGAATAGCACCGTATAAGACAAAAGTCAAAGCTATCCTCTCCTAACATGTCCAAACTTAATATAGTCAAACGTATCCTAACTTAACCGAAAGTGCCGGCACCACTATTACTAGAACCCTCAGAGCCAAGCAGTATTTACTAGAGCACAGTAGAGCACGGGGAGCCACCATATAGCAGCGTGGAGCAGAAAAGTCAAATGCCTCCTAACCTAACCTTACCTCACCTAACCTGTCCATACGGGGACTATCTATACCTAACGCGCCGAGGCCACTATTTTTGGCTTCCACAGTGTCAAGCAGAACATATTAAAGCTCAGTAGAGCGCAGAAAACCAACGAACGGCAGTGTATAGCACAAAAGTCGAAGCCACCATAACCAAACCTAACCCAACCCAGCCTAATCAAACGTAACCTAACTCAACCTGTCGTGTCACGACCACTGCTGCTGGCCACACCACGGTCGAGCAGAGTATAGCGGGGCAATGCATAGCGCAGTAAAAAACCGAATAGCGGCGCATAGCGCGAAAGAGGAAGTTACCCTCTCCTAACCTAACCAATCGTAACGTACCCAAACGTAACCCAACGCGACCTAAAGTTCAGCGACCACTATTGCTGACATCACCAGAGACGAGCAGAGAGTAGTGGAGCAGATTGTAGCGCGGAAACTCAAGGAATAACAGTCTTTGCCGGGAAAGTCAAAGCAATCCATACCTAACACAAATAGGCATAACCTAACCAAACGTAACCTAACACAATCTAGCGTGCCGAGACCACTATTGCTGCCGATCCCCCCGGAGCCGTGCAAAGCATATTAGAACACAGTAAACCGCGGAAATCCACCGAACGGCAATGTATAGCGCAAAAGTCAGATCTACCCTGCCTTAACCTAATCAAACGTGTCATAACCAAACGTAACATAACTCAAACTAACGAGCCGTGACCGCTATAGCTGGCTACCTCAGAGCCAAGCAGAATATACTAGAGAACAGTAGAGCGCAAAGGACGACCGCATTCCGATGTACAGCACAGAAGTCAAAGAAACCTTAACCGAACGCGGACAAACCTAATCTAACCACACGCAACCTAACACAACCTGACGCGGCGGGAGCACGATTACTGTCCACCGTATAGTCGTGCAGGGTATAGTAGAGCAACGTAGAGCGCATAAATCCGCCAAATAGAAGTGTATAGCACAAAAGTAAGTGTTATCCTTTCTTGACCTATCCAAACGTAGCAAAGGCAAACGTAACATAGCTCAACCTATAGTGCCTGGACCACTATTGTTGAACCCGAAAGAGCTAAGCGGATCATACTAGAGCACAGGTGAGCGCAGAAGTCCGACGCATTTCAGTGAAAGGCTCAAGAGTCAATGATACCCTTACCTAACCTAACACAACCTAGCCTAACAAAACGCAGAATAACACAACCCATACTGCCGCGACAACTATTTCTGGACTCCACAGATCCAAGCAGACGACATTGGGGAAGGTATTGCGCCGAAATCCATTGGATCGAAGTGTATAGCAGAAAAGTCGAAGCTATCCAAGCCTAACCCATACAAACATGAGATAACGAAACGTAGAGTAACTCAACATAACGGGCTGCGACCACTACTGCTGGAACCTCAGTGCCAAGCCCAATATAGTAGAGCACGGCAGAGCGCAGAAAGCCGCCAAACAGCAGCGTACAGCACAAAAGTAAGATATGATGACGTAGCCTGTCATAGCCATACCTAATCAAGCGTAGACTAACTGAGTCTAACGAGCCGAGACTGTATTGCTGGCCTCCCAGAACCAAACAGAGTATATTGGAGCACAGTAGAGCGTATAAGTCCGCCGAATAGCAGTGCATTGCACAAAAGTCAATGTTATCCAATCTTAACATAACCAAACGTAACATAAGGGAACGCAACCTAACCCAACCTAATGTACCTGGAACACCATTCCTGACTTCCAAAGAGCAAAGCGAAGTATACTTGAGCAGAGTTGAGCGCAGAAATCCTCCGGACTGCAGTGTACAGCACACGAGCCAAAGATACCCCAACATAAACTGTCACATAAACTAACCTAGCCAAAGTTAGCCTAACCCAACAAAACGTGCCGGGAGTATTATTGCTGACCTTCCCAGATCCTAGACGAACATACCAGAGATCTGTAGAACGCAGAAGTCCGCCAAATACCAGTGTACAGCACAAAAGTCAAGGTTACCCCATCCTAACATATACAAACGTGACATATACGAACGTACCCAAATCTAACCTAAAGCGCCTAGGCCACCATTCCTGGCCTACACATCGCCAGGCAAAATATATTAAAGGAGAGTAGAGCGCAGGAGTCCATATAATGGCAGTTTACGGCGGAAAAGCCAAAGATACCCCGACATAACCCAAACCAGTCAAACCTAACCAAACGTAGCGTAACACAACCCAACTCGCCGCGACCACTATTGCTGGCATCCCCTGACACAGGCAGAACATGATAGTGCACAGTAGAGCGCAGAGATGCACCGAACAGCAGCGCACGGCGCAAAAGTCGAAGCTATCCTGTCCTAACCTAACCAAACGTAACATAGCCAAACGGAACGTAGACCAAACTAACAAACAGAGACAACCGTTGCTGACTTCCCCAGAGCAAAGCAGAATATGCTAGAGCACAGAAGAGCACAGAAATTCACCGAACAACAGTGTGCGGCACAAAGGACAAAAGTGTCCTAGCCTAACGTAACATGACATAACATAACCAAACTTAACCTACCACCACCAAGCGGCCTACACAGCCATTTCTGACCACCCATAGCCAAGCAGAGTATATTAGAGCAACGTATAACGCAGAAATCCTTCGAATGGCAGCGTATAGCACAAAAGTAGATGCTATCATCCCCTAACCATACCATTCGTAATATAACGAATCGTAACCTAACTCAACTTAACGTGCCGCGACCATCATTATTGGCCTCCCCAGGGTCTCGCAGGGTATAGTAGAGAAATGCAGAGCATACGAATTCAACGAATGGCTGTGTAAGGCACAAAAGTAAAAGCTACAATATCCTAACCTAGCCTAACGTAATATAACCAAACGTAACGGGACAACACTTGCAGGCCTCCCCAGAGCCAAGCAGATAATACTAAAGCTAAGAAGAGTGCAGAAAGCCATCGAATAGCAGTGTATAGCACAAAAGCCAAAGGTATCCTAGCCAAAAGTAAATAAACCTAAACTTACCAAATGTAACGTAGCACAACAAATCGTGCCGCGACCGCTACTGCTGGGTTTCCCAGTGTCGATCAGTGTACAGTAGTGCAATGAAGAGCGCAGAAATCCACCGAATAGCTGTGTATTAGGCAAAGGTCAAGGTTGCGATAACCAAACCAAGCCAAGCGTAACATAACCGAAGGTAGCCCAACTCCACCGAAACGACCTACACCACTATTGCCTACCGCCCAAGAGCCAAACAGAATATACTGGAGTACAGTGGACTACAGATGTCGGCGTCGTTGCAGTGTAACGCAGAAAGGTCAAAGATATCCTAACCAGGCCAGGCCAAACCTAACCCAACCGAACGTAGCCCTACACCGCAAAACGTGCCGAGACAACTGTTGCTGTCTTTCCCTGAGCCGTGCTGAAAATATCAGATCACAGTATAGCGCAAAAACCCAAAGAACAGCAGTGCATAGCACAAAAGCCATATTTACCCTCTCGTAGCCTAAGCAATTGTGACATAACAAAACGCAAGCTAACACACGGGAACGCGCAGCGATCGCTATTGCCGGCCGATGCATAGTTGAGCATAGTGTAGTAGGGCACAGTAGAGCGCAGAAATCCAACGAATATCAATCTGTTCCAAGTAAGACAAAGCTACCCACAACCAACAGAAACAAACATAACCTAGCCGAACGCAACCAAACTCAACCTAACGTGAAGAGGCCACAATCACTGTCTTCCCCAGAGCCGAGCCGAGTATGGTAGAGCACAGTGGAGCGCAGAAATGCGTCCAATAGCAGTCTATGCCAAGAAAGCCAAAGCTATCCGAACGTAAGCCGTACAAACGTAACCTATCCAAACGAAACCTAACTGAACCTAACGTGCCGAGACCACTGCTGTTGGTCTCCCTCGAGCCGAGTAGACCATACTAGAGCACAGTACAACGAAGAAATGAACCGAATAGCAGGGTATTGCTCAAAAGTCACATGTATCCTGTCCTAACCTAACCAAACGTGAAATATGCGAACGCAACGTAACTCTACTTAACGTGCGGAGCCCTCTATTGCTGGCCACCGCAGTCACAAGCAGAATACACTAGTGGACTCTAGAGCGCTGAATACAACAGCTTTCCAGTGTACTGCACAGACGTCAGAGATATCTTATCCTAACGCACACAAGCCAAGTCTAACCAAACGTAACGTGACACAACCTGACGTGATGAAACCGCAATTACTGTCCTCTCCATAGTCGAGCCGAGTATAGTAGAGCGCAGTAGACCGCATAAATCCACTGAAAATCATTGTATACCACGAAAGCCAAAGCTATTCAAACCTATCCCAAACTAGCCTCACGCAACATCGCCTAACCTAGTACAAGCTAACCTGGCGAAACCACAATTACCGGCCCTCGCAGTCAAGCTGAATATATTAGAGCTGAGTAGAGTGCAGAATTCCGCCGAATGGCATTGTATAGCGCATAAGTCGAAGCTACACAGACGTAAACATGGCTAACGTACCCTAACCGAACGTAGCCTATCACAACCCAACTTGGAGCGACCACCATTCCTGGCCCCCAGAGACGAGCAGGGCGTTCTAGATCACAGTAGAGTGCCGAAATCCACATTATTTCAGTGTACGGCACAAATGTCAGATATCCTATTCTAACCCAAACAAACCTAACCTCACCAACCGTAACATGCGCAAACGTAACCTAGCACAAAACTAACGTCCAGCGACCCCTATTTCTGGCCTCCGCAGTGCTAAGCAGAATATATGAGAGGAAAGTAGAGCGCAGAAACCGAACGCAATGCAGCGAATATAACAAAAGTCAAAGATATCCTAATCGTACCTAACCCAGCATAATCTAACCGAACGTACCATAAATCAACCCAACATGCCGCGACCACTACTGCTGGCAACCCCAGAGGAAAGCGGAAAATGATAGAGCACAGTAGAGCACAGAAGTCAATAGAATATCTATGATGAGCACAAAAGTCAAAGCGATCCTTATGTAACCCAACTTAACCTAACCTAACCGAACGTGACCTAACTCGGCTTAACGTGCCGCAAACAGTATTGCTGGCACCCCAGAGGCGAGCAGGCCATTTTAGAGCACAATATAGAGCAGAAGTCCACCGAAAAGCACTGTAGAGCTCAAAAGTCAAATATATAGTGTCCAAACCTGACCTATCATAACCATACCGAACGTAGACTAATTCAAAATAACGTGCCGGAACTACTACTGCGGGATTCCCATGGGCCAAGTAGAACATTCTACGGCACAGTTGATCGCAGAAATCCACCGCATTGCAGTGTACAGCAGAAACTCAAAGATATCCTAACCTCACCCAACCTGACCTCACAAACCAAACGTAATCTAACACAACCTAACGCGACACGACCACCATTTCTGGCCACCCGACTGCATAGCAGAGCATATCAGAGCACAGTAGAGTGCAGAAGTCCACCGAACAGCAGTGTAGAGCCCAAAGGTGGAAGTTGTCATTGCCTAACATAACCAAAGGTAACATAACCGAACGTAAACACACTCAACGAAACACGGAGCGAGCAAACTCAACGTAACACGGAGCGAGCACTATTGCTGAGAGCGCAGAAATCCATGGAATTGAGGTGTATAGCTGAAAGGTCAAAGGTACCCTATCCTAACCCAACCTAACCTAAGATAGCCATGCGTAATGTGACCCACCCCGTCATGCAACGACCGCAATTACTTGCCTCACGGGTGCCAAGCATAGCATATCAGAGCAATGTGGAACGCCGGAGTCGGCCGCATAACCGTGTATAGAACAAAATTCAAAGAAATCCTAACCAAACCTGACCAAATATAACCTAACCTAACGTAACATATCCCATTCTATCGTACCGCGACCACGGTTCCTAGCGCCCACAGAGACATGCAGAGTGTGATAGAACACAGTAGAGTGCTGAAGTCCACCGCTTTGCTGTGTACAGAACAGAAGCCATAGATATCCTAACCGAACCCAAACAAACCTATCCTAACCGAACATATGATAACACAACCTAACGCGGCGCGGCCTCCATTTCTTGCCTCCCCAGAGAAAAGCAGAGCATATTATATTGCAATGGTGCGCAGAAATCCACCGAATAGCAGTTTATAGCGCAAAGGTTATGGTAAGCTTACCTAACCTAACGAATCGTAACATACACATACGTAAACTGACTCAAACTAACTTGCAGCCAATTTTACTGCTGGCCTCCGCAGAGACAAGCAGAATATACTAGCGGACAGTAGAGCGCAGAAGGCGACCGCTCTCCAGTGTACAGCACAGAAGTCAGAGATGTCCTAGCCTAACGCAGACAAGTCTAATAAAACAAAACGTAACATAACAAAATCTGACGTGACGAGACCACAATTAATGTCCTCCCCAGAGTCGAACAGATTATGGTAGAGCGCAGCAGAACACAGATATCCATCGAGTAGCAGTCTATGCCAAGAAAGTCAAAGACATCCAGACCTAACCCAAATAAACATAACTTAACCAAACGTAACCGAACTCAAACTTACGTGACGAGACCACAATTCCTGTTCTCCCCAGGGTCGAGCCGAGTATAGTAAAGCACAGTGGAGGGCAGAGACCCATTGAATAACAGGCTATGCCAAGAAAGCCAAAGCTATCCGAACGTAACCCGTACAAACGTAACCAAGCCAAACGAAACCGAGCACAACCTAACGTGCCGAGCCCGCTATTGCTGGCGTCCCGGGACACAAGCGGAATATGATAGAGCACAGTAGTGCACAGACGTCCATGCAATATCAGAGTTGTGCACAGCAGTCGTCACTAGCCAAACTTATCCCAACCTAAGTTAACCTTACCACACCTAGTATTACGTAACCTAACGTGCCATAACCACTACTGCTGGCCTCCACAGACTCATGCAGAGCACGTTAGTGCAGGGTAGAGCGTAGAAATGCATAGAAACACAGTGTATAGCAGAAAAGTCGAAGCTGTCCAAACCACAAAAAGGCAAACGTAGCATAATCAAACGTATCGTATCTCAACCTAATGTGCCGAGATCGCTATTACTGGCTTCCCCAGAGCCAATCAGAATATACCAGAGAACAGCAGATCGCAGCAACGCGCCGCATTGCAGTGTAAAGTACAGAGGGCAAAGGTATACCAACCTAACCTGACATAACATAACCTCGCCAAACGCAGCCTAACTCAACGTAACGTGCCAACACCTCTATTACTGGCAACCCCTGAGCAATGCAGAGCATACTAGAGAAGAGTAGACCGCAGGAATCCACGGCGCTTCAGTGTAAAGCACAAAAGTCAACGATACCCTACCCTAATACAAGCAAACCTAACCTAACCAAACGTGAGCAAACTCTACATAGCGCGACGGGGCCACTGTTTCAGGCATCCCCAGTGCAAAGTAGAGTATATTACATAAGAGCAGAGCGCAAAAATCCAGCGAATAGCAGTATACAGCAAGAAACTCAAAGCTGCCCTAGCGTAACCCAACAAAACGTAGCATAACAAGAAGTATCCTAACAACACCTAACCGCCCTTCACTACCATTGCTGGAATGCCAGGGCCAAGCAGAACATACTACAACACAGTAGATCACAGAGAACAGCGGCGCTGTAGTGTATGGCACAAAAGTAGCGTATACCCAAACTAACACATCATATTCAAACCAACCTTCCGTAGAATAACTCTGCATAAGGTGACGAAACCACAATTGCTGCCTTTCCCAGAGCCAAGCTCAGCAAACCAGATCACAGTGGAGCGCAGAAATTCGACGAATTGCAGTATATAGCACAAAAGTCGCAGCTATCCTAGCATAATCTAATCATACGTCACATGACCAAACGTAACCTATCCCGAACTATCGTGCCAAGACCACTATTGGTGACTCCCACAGAGACAATCAGAATATATTAGAGCACATTAGAGCGCTGAAGTCCCCGCGTTGCAGTGTAATGGACAAAAGTCAAAGATATTCAAAGCTAACCTGACCACATCTAATCCAGCCGAACGTAACCTAACTCAACGTAACGTGCCGGTACCACTATTGCAGCCCGCCCAGAGCCGAGCTGAACATATTAGAGCAGAGCAGAGTGCAGAAGTCCACCGAATAGCAGCGAATAGCGCAAAAGTCATAGCCAGCGGCTCCTAACCTAACTAATCCGGACGTAGCCGAACGTAACCTAACTAAACCTATCGTGCAGCGACCACTCCTGCTGCCCCCCCCCCCCGGGTCGAGCAGATTATAGTAGAGCGTAGTAGAGCGCAGGGATCCACCGAACAGCAGTGTACATGGCAAATGTCCGGGTTAACATATCGTAACCTGTCCAAACGTAACATAGCAAAGCGCAACATAATCCAACGTAACGTACCTGGACCACTATTGCTGGCCAACCCAGCGCCAAGCGGAAAATACCGGATCACAGTAGAGCGCAGAAATGCAACGAGTAGCATCGTATACCACGAAAGTCAAAGCTATGCAGGCATACCACGAACAAGCGTAACATAACCAAACGAAGCCCAACTCAACATGACGCCACGAAAATACCATTGCTGGCCTTCCCAGGGCAAAGCAGAGTGCAGCAGAGCACAGTATGGTGCAGAAACCCACCGCATTGCAGTGTACATCACAAAAGTCATAGGAATTCCAACCTAACCCGGACAAACCCATCCTAACCAAACGAGCCTGGCAGAAGTGAACGTATCCTAACCCTACCTAACGCGCCACGGCCGCCATCTCTGGCCTCCCCAGGTCAAAGCAGTGCATATTAGATCACAGTCGAGCGAGAAAATTCGCCGAGCAGCAGTGTTTAGCACTAAAGTCAAGCTGCCCTTCTTTAACCAATCCAAGCATGGCATAAACAAACGGAATAAAGCTTCACCTAACGGACGGACACAGCTACAGCTGACCTCCCCAGAGCAAAGCTGACCATACAACAGCACATCAGGCGACAGACATCCGCGGCGTTTCAGTTTATACCACAGAAGTCAATGATATCCTAACCTAATCTTACCTAACCTAACCAAACGGCGCGTTGCCGAACTCACAATAGCGTGCCAAGACCACTATTGCTCTCTTTCCGAGAGCCAAGCTGAATATATCAGAATACAGTGGAGCGCCGAAATGCACCGAATAGCAGGGTATAGCACAAAGGTCAAAGCTAACCTCTCCTACCCGAACAAATCGTAACATAATCAAACATAAGGTAACTCAGCGTAAAGTGCAGCGACCACTATTGTTGCCCTCCCCAGAGTAGAGCACAGCATAGTCGAGAACAGTACATCGCAGAAATCCACCGAATAGCAGTCTATGCCTAGAAAGACGAGAATATCCAAACCTATCCCAAGCAAACGGACCCCAACTAAACGTATCATAACCCATCGCAACGTGCCGAGACCATTATTACTGGCCTCCCCAGAGTGGAGCAGATTTTAGTAGAGCAACATAGAGCGCAGAAGTACGACGAATAGAAGGGTAGAGCTCAAAAGTCAAAGCTATCCTGCCCTAGCAAATCCAAACATAATCAAACGTACCATAACTTCAACGAACGCGCCAAGATCACTATTGATGGCCATTCGAGGGCCGAGTAGAGAAGAGTAGAGCAATGTAGAGAGCAGTAACATTACGAAGAGCAGTGTATAGCGCTAAAGTCGAAAATATCCTGTCCTAAGCTAACCAAACGTGACATAATCAAGCGCAACATAATCCAGCCAAACGTGCCCAGACTACTATTGCTGGCCTCCCGTGTGCCATGCGGAAAGTACCGGAGCACAGACGAGCAGAGGAATCCAACGAATAGCTGTGTATACCGCGAACTCCAGAGATATACAAACCTAACCCTAACAAACATAACCTAACCACACGTAACCTAACTAAACCTAACGTGCCGAGGCCACAATTGCTGGCCACCCCAGAGCCAAGCTGAAACTGGTAGAGCACTGTAGGGAGCATAAATGCACCGAAAGTCAGTGTACAGCACAGAAGAAAAAGTTACCGTGTCCAAACGTAGCATAACCCAACATAAACGATCGTAACGTGACTCAACGTAAAGTGACGAGAGCACCATTTCTGGCTTTCCCTGAGCCAAGCTGATTATGCTAGAGCACTGTAGGGCGCAGAAATCCACCTGATAGCAGACTATAGTTCTAAAGTCATCGCTATCCTCTCTTAACCTAAACAATCACAACATATAAAAACGTATCCCAACTCAACCTGACGCGCTGCGACCACTATTGCTCAACACCACAGAGCCACGCTGAAAACTCTCGTGGATAGTAGAATGTAGGAGTCCGTAAAAGCGCAGTGTATATCAAAAAAGTCAAAGCTACCTAAACCTAACCCAAACCAACGGAACATGACCAAGCATAGCCTAACTGAACCTAACGTGCCGCGACCGCTATTGCTGGCGTCCTCAGAGCCAGGCAGAGCATATTAGAGGACAGCATGGCACATAAATACACCGAACAGCAGTATATAACACAAAAGTAAAAGATACCCTCTCCTACACTGACCAAACGTAACATAACCAAACGTAGAATAAGTGGAGCTGAAGTGCTGAGGCCAACATTACTGGCATCCACAAAGCCGAGCAGAGCATATTGGGGCACACTATAGCGCAGAAGTCCACCGAATAGCATTACATAGCACAACAGTCAATGCTATCATCTCCAACACTAGCCAAACGTAGCACAGGCAAACGTAGCACAGCCAAACGTAGCTCATATCAAGTGAACGTTCCGCGACCACTGTTCCTGGCCTCCCCTGAGCCGAGCAGAGTATAGTAGAGCAATGTGGAGTGTAGAAATCTACCGAAGGGCAGTGTAGAAGAAAAGTCGAAGATATGCTGACCAAACCTTACCTAACCTAACCTAATCAAACGTAGCATGGCTCTACGTAATGTGCGGATACCAATACTGCTCGCCTCCGCAGAGCCAATCAGAATATACCAGCGCAGAGTAGAGCGCAGGATTCAGACGCATTGCAGTGTAGAGCACAAAAGTCAAGGCATCCTCTCCAACCTTAACCAATCGTATCAAACCTAAGCGTAACTAAACTCGACCAAACGTGCCGCGACCATAATTGCTGACCTCCCCAGGGTCGAACGGGGTATAGTAGAGCAGAATAGAGCGCAGGAGTCCATAGGATATCAGTGCAGTGCACAAAAGTCAAAGCAATCCTAACCGAACCCTGCCTAACCAAACCTAACATTGCGTAACATAACTCAACCTAACGTGCCGCGACCAGCATTGCTGGCCTGCACAGAGTCAAGCAGAACATATTAGAGGAGCGTGGTGCTCAGAACCCCATATGGTCGCAGTGTGTAGCGGAGAAATCAGTGTGTATACGGTTCTAACCAAAGCTATCGTAACGCAACCGAACGCATCCTGTCTCAAACCAATGTGTCAAAACCACTACTACTTTCTTGCCCCGCGCCAAACAGGACACACTGGGGCACAGTGGAGCGCAGAAGACCACCGCATTACTGCGTACTGGACAGAAGCCAGATATATCCGAACCTTCTCAAACAAACAACCTAACTGAACGCGAACTAACACTACATGACGCGCCGCGGCCACTATTTCTTGTCTACCCAGAGCAAGACAGAGTACGTTAGATCGCAGTAGAGCGCAGAAGTCCTCCGAATAACAGTGTATATCACAGAAGTCAATGATCTCCTGTCCTAACCTAACCAAGCGTAATTTCAACAGACGTGTCCTAACTTAACCTAGCGTGCCGCGAACACTATTGCTGAGATCTCTAGAGCCAAGAAGAATATGCTAGAGCACAGTAGAGGGCAGAGAGCCTTCAAGTAGCAGCGTGTGGCACAAAAGTCAAACGTGTTATAACCTAGTCTGACCGAACATAGCCTAACGAAACGTGGACTAACTAAACCTATCGGGACGAGACCACTATTTCTAGCCACCAGTGACAAGCAGGATAAACTTGAGCACAGTTGAGCGCAGAAATCCGGCGAAAGGTAGTTTATAGTGTAAA
Source organism: Eufriesea mexicana (assembly GCF_001483705.2). Lineage (NCBI taxonomy): Eukaryota > Metazoa > Arthropoda > Insecta > Hymenoptera > Apidae > Eufriesea > Eufriesea mexicana. The sequence goes on from NW_016935896.1 coordinate 12,959, forward strand.
AGTCAATGCCACCATAGCAAAACCTAACCAAACCTAGCCTGACGAATCGTATCATCAACCTACCGCGTCACGACCAATATTGCTGGCCACCGCAGAGTCGAGCAGAGTATGGTACAGCAATGTAGAGCACAGACATCCATCGAATAGCAGTGTACAGGGTAAAAGTCGAAGGTACCCTCTCCTAACATAACCAAGCGTAACACAACCAACCGCAACAGAATACAACCAAACGTGCCTAGATCATTATTGCCCGCCTCCCCAGTTTCGAGCAGAAAATAGCAGAACGAAATGGAGCGCATATATCCGTCGAATAGCAGGGTACACCACGCTAGTCAAAGCTATAAGAACATAAACCAAACTAACATAACCTGACCAAACTTAGCATAACACGAACTAACGCGCTGCCGCCATTATAGCTGGCCACCCCAGAGTCGAGCAGAGTATAGTAGAGCAGAGTAGAGCGCAGAAACCCACCGAATATCTCTCTTTGCCGTAATAGTCAAAACAATCCGTACCAAACACAAACAAATCATAACTGAACCAAATGTGACCTAACTGAAACTCACGTGCCGAGGCCACTACTTGTGGCCTCCACAGAGCAAAGCAGGGCATACTAGAGCACAGTAGAATGCAGAAGTCCATCGGATATCAGTGTGTACCACAAAATTCGAAGCGATCCAGACCAAACGCGAACAAACATAACCTTCCAGAACATAACCAAACTAAACCTGACGTGCCGAGACCGCTATTGCTGGCCTCCCAGGCGACAGTCAGATCATATTCGAGCACAGTATGAAGCAGAAGGCAGCCGGATATGTGTACATAGCACAGAAATCAATGCTACCCTCCCCTATCCGGGCCAAACGTAACATAACCAGTCGAAGCCTAAACCAAACTAACGTGCCGCGAACTCTATTACTGGCCTCCCTAGTGTCGAGCAGAGTATAGAAGAGCACAGTAGAGCGCAGAAATCCACCACATAACAGCCCATGTCGAGAAAGACGAATCTATCCTAACGTAACCCGTACGAAGGTAACCTAACTCAAACTGACGAGCCGAGAACAATATTGTTGGCCTCCCCAGAGCCAAGCAGGGCACACTAGTGGGGAGCAGAACGCAGAAATCCATAGAATCGCAGGGTATATCGGAAAAGACGGAGCTACGCATGCCTAACCCAAACGAAGGCAACATATCCAAATATAGCCAGGTGAACCTATCGTGCCGAGGCGACCATTTCAGCCCTGCCCAGAGCCAGGCAGGGCACACTAGAGCATAGTAGAGCGCACGAATACAACGGATAGCAGTGTACAGCACAAAAGTGAAAGCTACCCTGACCAAACCTAGCGTAATCCAACCTAACGGAAGGTACTGTGTCCCAACGTAAAGTGTAGATGCCACTGTTGCTGTCCTTACCAGAGCTAAGCTGAAAGTATTACAGCACTGTATGGCGCAGACTTCCGCCTAGTTGCACGCACTAGCGTTAAAGTCAAGCCTACCCTCACCAAGCCAAGGCAATCGTAATATTACCATACGTAACGGAACTCAAGCTAACGTGCCGCGAACGCTATTGCCGTCCTTTCCGGGGCCAACCAGGGCAGACTAGCGGACAGTAGTATGCAGAAGTCCGTAGAATCGCAGTGTATATCAAACGGGTCAAAGCTACCAAAGCCTATCCCAAGCCAACAGAACATAGCCAAACGTAGCCTAACCCAACCTAACGTGCCGACACCGCTATAGCCGTCCTCCCTAGAGCCAAGCAGAACACGTTAGTGGAGAGTGGAGCGCAGAAACACATAGAATGGCAGTGCAGATCAGAAAAGTCAAAGCTACCCAAACCTAACCCAAACCAACATAAAAAATCCAAACAGTGCCCAGCTCAACCTAACGTGCCGAGACTGCAGCTGCCGCCATCCCCAGAGCCAAGCAGGTCATACTAGAGCACACGAGTGAGCGAAAACCCACCGAATACCAGTGTACGGCACAATAGGTGAATCTATCCTAATCAAGCTTAGCCTAACCCAGCCTAACCGAACCTACCGTGACCCAACGTAACGTGCAGAGACCACCATTGCTGTCCCTCCCAGAGCGAGGCTGAAAACATTAGAGCTCTGTAGGACGCAAGAGATCCACATAATAGCAGACTAGGTCACTAAAGTCAAACACACCCTGTTCTAACCTAACCGACCGTAACGTAACCAAACGTAACGTAACTCCAGCTAATGTACCGCGACCGCTATTGCTGGCCTCCCACAGCCAAGCAGAACACATTAGTGGGGAGTAGAACGCAGAAATCCATTCAGTCGCTGTGCTTATCCGAAAAGTCAAAGCTTCCCAAACCTAACCCAAACCAACAGAACATAGCCAAACGTAGGCTACATAAGCATAACCAGTAGAGAGTGCTGTTGCTGCCCACCCAATAGCCAAGCAGGACGTACTAGAACACAGTACGGCTCAGAAATCCACCGAATAGCAGTTTACTGCACAAAAGTTGAAGCTATCCTGTTAAAGCATATCCAAACCCAACCAAACCGAACGTAACTGGACACAGCATAACGTTCCGAGAC
>NW_016935896.1:15792-20747 GCF_001483705.2 Eufriesea mexicana
GGACATACTACAGCGCAGTAGAGCGCAGTGATCCACCGTGCAGGAGTGTACAGCACGGAAGATAAAGCTATCCTAGCCACGCTTAGCCTAACCCTACCTAACGGAATGTAACCTAACATAACTTAACCTGCCGAGGTCACTATTGCAGGCCTTCGCAGAGCCAGGCTGAAAACACTAGAGCTCTGCATGAAGCAGGAATCCTCATATTGGCAGACCATAGCACTGAAGTCAAAGCTATCCTCTCCTAATCTAACAAATCGCAACACAACCAACCGTAACCTAGCCCACCTAAAGTACCGCGACCACCATTGCTCGCCTCCCCAGAGCCAAGCAGAACACATTAGTGAAAAGTAGAACGCGGAAATCCATGGAATCGCAATGTATGTCGGAAAAGTCGAAGCTACCCAATGCCTAATCCAAGCTAACAGAACATAACCAAACATAGCCTAACTTAACCTAACGCGACGAGACTGCAGTTGCTGTCCTCCCCGGAGGCCAGCAGGAGATACTAGAGCACAGTAGAGCGCAGAAATCCGCCGAAAAGCAGTGTACAGCACAAAAGCAGCGGCTACCATACCCAGACGTAGACAAACCCAACTTAATCGATTGTAACCTGACCCAACATAACGTGCCGAGGACAATATTGGTGGCATTCCCAGGGACAAGATGAAAACATTAGGGCGCTGTAGGATGCGGAAATCCACCTAATATCAGAATACAGATCTATAGTCAAAGATATCTTCTACTAACCTAGCCAATCGTAGCATAACCACACGAAACATAACTATACCTAACGCGCCGCGAACAATATTGTTGGCCTTCCCTGAGCCAAGCAGAACACATTAGTGGAGAGTAGAGCGCAGAAATCCATATAATCGCAGTGTATATCTGAGTAGTCAAAACTACCCAAGCCTAATCCACACCAACAAAGCATAATCAAACATAGCCTATCTAAGCCAGATGTGCCGGGACCGACGTTGCTGCCCTCCCCAGAGCCAAGCAGGATATACTGGAGCATAGTGGCGCGCAGATATCCACCGCATAGCAGCGTACGGCACAAATGTTAAAGATATACTGACCAAACTCAGCTTGACGCAACCGAAACGAGCGTAACGTTACTCATCACAACGTGCCGAGACCACTATTCTTGGCCTTGCCAGGGCCTTGCTGAAAATATTAGAGCACTGTAGAGCGCAGAAATCCTCCTAATAGCTGACTATGGCGCTAAAGTCAAAGATATCCTCTCCTAGCCAAAACAACCTGAACAAAACCAAACTAAACCTAACTCAACCTAAAGCGCCGCGACCAATACTGGCTGCATTCGCAGAGCCAAGCAAAACGTGTTTGAGGAAAGTAGATTGCCGAAATCCAAAGAATCGCTGTGTTCATCTGAAAAGTCAAAGGTACCTAAACCTAACACAAACCAACGGATCATATCCAAACATAGCATAACTCCAGCCAGCGTGCCGAGACAGCTATTGCTGCCATCCCCAGAGTCAAGCTGAAAATATTTACGAACTGTATGGAGCAGAGATCCACCTAATAGCAGTCTGTAGCACTATACTCAAAGCTATACGCTCCTAGCCGATCCAACCGTAACATAACGAAACGTAACAAAACACAAAATAACGTGCCGAAACCGCTATTGTTGCCCTCGCCAGAGCCAATTTGGTCATACTAGAGCACAGTAGAGCCCAGAAATCCACCGAATAGCAGCGTATAACACAAAAGACAAACCCATCCTATCCAAACGTAACACAACCTGACCTAACCAAACTTTACCCAGCACAACCAAACGCGCCTGTGCCACTATTGCTGACCTACCCAGAGTAACCCAGTGCATATTAGAGCACGGTAGAGCGCAGAAATCTACCGGATAGCAGTGTTTAGCACAAAAGCCAAAGTCATCCTAACCGAGGTTAACAGATCCTGACAACCAAAGATAACCTTACACAACCAAAAGCACCGAGACCACTATCTCCTGCATCCCCAGTGCTAAGCTGAACACTCTAGAGCACGGTGGAGTGCAGAAATCCTCCGAATCGCAGTGTATAGTACAAAAGTCTAAGCTATCCTGGACAAACCTATCCAAACATAACACAACCAAACGTAACCTAACTCAATCTAGCGTGCCTAGACCACTATTGCACACGTGCCCACGGCAAAGCAGAACATATTAGGGCTCAGTAGGACCCTGAAATCTACCGAATAGCTGTTTATAACACGGGCGTCATGGCCAACCCGGAGAGAAACCTAACCCAGACTAACGTTGCCTGACGAAACGTAGCGTCACCAAACCTAACGTGCTGAGACCTAGATCCCTGTAGAGCATACAAATCCACTGAAGTGCGGTGTATAGCACAAAAGTCTAGTCTATCCTGACCTAACCACATCAAACATAACATGAACAATCGTAACATGACTCAACCTAACGAGCCTAGATCACGATTGCTGACCTCCGCAATGCATAGCAGGCCGTGTTGAAGCACAGCAGGTCGCATGAGCGCACCAAATAGCTGTGTACAGCACAAAGGTCAAAGAAACCCTTACAAATCCTTCATAACCTAACCTAACGAAACGTATCCTGACACAACCTAACGTGCCGAGGGCACAACTACTGGCCATCCCAGAGACAGGCAGAACATATTAGAGCACATTCGAGCAGAGAAGTCCACCGAATAGCAGCGTATGGCACAAAAGTCTATCCTACCCTCTCCTAGCATAACCAGAAGTTTCATAAGCAAACGTAGCCTATTCCAACCTAAGGCGCGGAGACCACTATTGCTGGCCACGCCAGAGCCAAGCTGAAAATATTGGTCCGCTGTAGGGCGCATGAATCCACGAAATAGCTGAATACAGCTCTATAAACATAGCCATCCCCTCCTAACCTAACCAATCGTAATATAACCAAACGTAACCGAGCACAACCTAACATTCTGCGATCACTTTTACTGGCTTCCACAGAGCCCTGCCGAATACATTAGCGGATAGTAGGGCACAGAAGTCCACAAAATCGCAGAGCGTATCGGAAGGGTCAGCGCTACCCAAACCTAACCAAAACCAACAGAATATAACCAAGGACAACATAACCCGACCTAGCGCGCCGCGTCCACTACTGCTGGACTCCACAGAGCCAAGCAGAACATATTAGTGGTAAGTAGAAGCGAGAAATCCATAGAATCGCTGTGTATATCGGAAAGGTCAAAGCTATCCATGCTAATCCCATCCAACACAACAAAGCAGAACTCAGCTTGACTCAACCCAACGTGTCGAGGCCGCTATTGCTGCCCTTCCCAGGGTCAAGCAGGACAAAGTAGAGAACAGGAGGCCGCAGAAATCCACCGAATAGCAGTCTACAGCACAAAAGATGCAGCTATCCTGACCAAGCATTGCCTAACCGAACCGAACGGAACGTAACATGACCCAACAGAACGTGCCGGCACCACCATTGCTGCCCTTCCCAGAGCCAGGCGTATAATATTAATGCACTGGAGGGAGCAAGAGTACACATAGTAGCAGACTATTTCACTAAAGTCAAAGCTATGATCTCGTAATCTCACCAACTGTAACATAGCCGAACGTAACCTAACTCAACCTAACGTGCCGCGACCACAACTGCTGGCATCCACAGAGTCAAGCGGAACTCGGTAGTTGAAAGTAGAACGCAAGAAACCGTATAATCGCAGTATATATCAGCAAACTCGAAGCTACCCAAGCCTAACCCATATCAATTGATCATAGCCAAGTATAGCCCGACTCAGCATAGCGTGCCGAGACCGCTATTTATGCCCTTGCCGGAGACAAGCAGGACATACTGGAGCACAGTAGACCGCAGAAATCCAGCCAATAGCAGTGTATATCAGAGAAGTTAAAGCTATCCTTACCGAGCTTATCAAAACCCAACCCAACCGAGCGTAACCTGACAGAGCATAACGTGCCGAGGCCACCATTGCTGTCACTCCCAGTGCCTACCTGCGGGAATTAGTGCGCTGTAGGACGCAGAAATCCAACCAGTAGCGGACCATGGCAATAAAGTCAAAGCTGTCCCCTCCAAACCTAACCAATCGTAACATGACCAAGCCTAACCTAACAAAATTCAACGTGCCGCGAGCACCATTTCTTGCTTCCCAGAGTCAAGCAGAACATATTATTGGAGCGCAGTACGCAGAGATCCATACAATGGAAGTGTATATCACAAAAGTCCGAGTTACCCGCGTCTAACCCAAACAAACGGAACATGACCAAACACAGCCTGACTCATCGCAACGTGCCGACACCACTATTGCTGGCCTTGCCGGAGCCAAGCTGAACAAATTGGAGCACTGCAGGGCGCAGAAATCGACCTAACAACAGACTGGAGCACTAAACTCTCCTAACATAACCAATCGTATCATAACCAAACGTAACCTCACTCAACCTAACGTGCAGCGCCCAATACAGATGGCCTCCGCGGAGCTAGGCAGAACTCATCAGTGGAGAGTAGAGCTCAGATGTCCACATCATCGCAGCGTACATCAGAAAAGCCGAAGATACCCAAACCAATCCCAAACTAACAGGTCATACCCGAACATAGCCTAACTCTAGCTAACTTGCCGAGACCGCTATTGCTGCCCTCCCCAGTGCCCAGCAGGACATAATAGAGCACAGAAGAGCGCAGCAATCCAGCCAATCGCAGTGCACATCACGGAAGTTAAAGCTATTCCAACAAAACAAAGCCTGACCCAACCTAATTGAACGTAACCTGCCAAAATGTAACGAGCAGGAGTCACTATTGCTGGCCCATCCAGGTCCAAGCTGAAACAATTAGAGCACTCTACGGCGCAGGAATCCACCTAATAGCAGACTATAGCACGAAAGCCTGAGCTAACCCTCCTAACCTAACAAATATTAACATGACCAAACTTAACCTAACTCAACCTAGCGTGCTGCGAACACAATTGCTGGCCTCCCCAGAG
>NW_016935897.1:0-532 GCF_001483705.2 Eufriesea mexicana
GCGTGCTATAGCCATCGCAATGCAACAGAATCTGTCCGGAAAATTCAATCTTATTGACATTTTTGACCAGTATCGTGGTTAGCTGGCTTTCTTGCATAAATAAGGTGGAGTGGCACTATTGGCTTGCTATAGCCATTGCAATGCTGTAGAATGTGGCTGGAAAATTCAATTTTATTGACATTTTCGTCTATTATCGTGGTGAGCTACCATTCCCGCATGAATATTGAGGAAAGGCTTTATTGGCGTGCTATAGCCATTGCAGTGCTGTAGAATCTGGCTGGAAAATTCAATTTTATCGTCAATTTCGACTGATATCGTGGTGAGCTACCCTTCCCGCCTAAATAATGAGAATAGATACTATTGGCGTGCTATAGCCATTGCACTGCTAAAGCATCTGGTTGGAAAAATCATTTTTATTGACATTTTCGACTGATATCGTGGTGAACAGCCTAACTTTCTTGCATATATCGGGATGAAATATACCATGGGCGAGATATAGCCATGGCAATGCTATGGAAACTGACAGGAAAAT
>NW_016935898.1:0-341 GCF_001483705.2 Eufriesea mexicana
GATCTCGGCACGTTTGGTTGAGTTAGGTTACGTTTGGTTAGGTTATGTTAGGTCAGGTTAGGCTAGGATAGCTTTGACTTTTGTGCCATACGCAGCTATTCGGTGTACTTCTGCGCTCTACCATGATCTAATACGCTCTGCTATGCTCTCGGACGGCCACAAATGGTTGCCGCGGCGAGTCAGTTTGTGTTATGTTACGTTTCGTTATGTTAGGTTAGTATGGTTAGGTTAGGATATCTACGACTCCTACTACGTTTCGTTATGTTAGGTTAGTATGATTAGGTTAGGATATCTACGACTCCTGTGGTCTTCACTGCAATCCAGTGAATTTCCGCGCACTA
>NW_016935899.1:0-1280 GCF_001483705.2 Eufriesea mexicana
TATTGCATCGGCAGAGCCAAGCAGGACATAGTAGAACATAGTAGAGCGCAGATATCCACCGAAAAGCGGTATGCAGCAGAAAAGTCAAAGGTAACGCATCCTAACCAAGCCAGTCATAACTACCAAACGTATCAAAGCTCAAGCAAACGTGCCGAACGCACTATTGCCGGCTTTACCGCAGCCAAGCAGAGCATATTAGATCACATCAGAGCGCAGAAATCCACGGCATAGCAGTTTATAGCACAAAAGTCAAAGATATCCTACCCTAACCTAACCAAACGTAACATAAGCGGACGTATCGCAACACAACCTGACATGCCGCGAACAGCATTGCTGGCCTCCACAGAGCCGAGCAGAGCATAATAGTCAAGAGCAGAGAGCAGAAATCCATGGAATCTCCGTGTATAGCAGAAAGGTCGAAGCTGTCCAAACCTAACCAGGGCAAACGTAACCTAACCAAACGTGTCCTATCTCACCCTACCGTGCCGACACCTCTATTACTGGCTTCCCCAGAGCCAAGCAGGACATATTAGAGCACAGTAGCCCGCAGAAGTCCACCGAATAGCAGCGCATTCCGCGGAAGAAGAATCTACCTGAACATAACCCAGCGCAAGATAACGTAACCAAACGTAACCCAACTAAGCATAACGGGCCGATACCACTATTGCTGGTTTCCCCAGGGTGGAGCAGAGTATAGTAGAGCAATGAAAAGCGCAGAAATCCAACGAATATCAACGTATAGCACACAAGTCAAAGTCAACCTAAACTAAACTAACCAAACGTGCGCTAGCCGTACGTAACATAACTCAACTTTACGCGCCGGAAGAACTATTGCCGCCACCCCCAGTGCCAAGCAGAGCACATCACAGCAGAGTAGAGCGCAGAAATCCACCGAATAGCAGTTTAGAGCACGAACGTCAAAGCCATCCCGTCCTAACATGACCAAGCGTAATATGAGCGGACGTTGTCCGTCCCAATCTTACGAGCCGATGGCACTGTTGCTGAAATCCCCAGAGCCAAGCACAACATGCGAAAGCACAGTAGAGCGCAGAAGTTCACCGAAAAACAGAACATTGCATGAAAGTCAAAGCACTCCGAACCTAACCCAAACTAGCATAACCTAACCAAACGCAGCCTAACTTCACCTAATGTACCGAGAACACAATTACCGTAATCCCCAGAGTCGAGCAGAGAGCAGTAGAGCAATATAGATGGTAGAAATCCTCCAAAGATCGGAGCACAGCGCAAAAGTCAAAGCTACCCTATCCTAACCTAACCAA
>NW_016935900.1:0-3604 GCF_001483705.2 Eufriesea mexicana
GAGTAGCGTGCCGCGAGCATTACTGCTGGGCACCGCAGATTCGAGCAGAGTATAGTAGAGTGCAGCAGAGCGCAGCATTGCACTGAATAGCAGTTTACAGCAAGAAAGTAAAGCTATCCAAATCAAGCCCGAACTAACATGACGTAACGGAACGAAGCCTAACTCAACCTCATGTACCGAGACCACTATCACCGATAACCGCAGAACCAAACAGAGCATATTAGATCAGTGTAGATCGCAGAAATCCACCAAAGAGCAGTGTACAGCACAAAAGTCGTAGCTAAACTCTTCTAACCTGAGAAAACGTAACATAAGCTGACGTAACGCACCACACACGGACGTGCCACGACAGATATAGCTGGCCACAATAGAGCTAAGCAGAGTATGGCAGGGCATTTCAGAACGCTGAAGGTGCCCGAATGGCAGTCTAAAGTCAAATATATCCAAACCAAGCCTGACCAAACCTAACCTAACCAAGAGTAACATAACTCAACCTAACGTGCGGAGAGCACTATGCCTGGCGTCCACAGAGACAAACGCAGTGTGATAGCGCACAGATGAACGCAGAAGTCTGTATGTTAGCAGTGCGTAGCACAAAAGTCAAAGGCATCCAACGTAACGCAACGTAACCTAGCCTAACCAAACGTAATCGATCTCAACATAACGTGCGGCGACCACTACTGCTGGTCTCCCGATGGTCGAGCATAGTATAGTGGTGAAATGTAGAGTGCAGGGATCTACCGAATAGCACAGTATAGCACAAAGGTCATAGACATACTATCTTAACATAGCCAAACGTGACGTAGCCAAACGCAACCGAGCAGTGACTGACGTGCCGAGGCCATTGCTGCTGGCACACCCACGGCCAAGCAGAATATACAACAGCACAGCAGAGCGCAGAAATCCACCTAATAGAAGTGTATAGCACTTAAGTCAGAGCAATCCTGACCAAACATAGCCAATAATAACCAAATCAAATGTAGCCTAACTGAAACAAACGTGCCTAGACCACCGTTGCTGGCCTCCACAGAGACATGCAGATGCTAGTACAGCAATGCAGATCGGAGGTATCGGACGAATGTCAGTCTACAGCGCAAAGGTCAAAGCCATTCTTACCAAACTTGACCAAACCTAAATTAACCAAGCGTAACCAAACCCAACCGAACTTACCACGACCGCAATTGCTGGCCTCCCCAGATACAAGCAGATGCCAGTGAAGCAATGCAGCGCACGGATATCGACCGAATAGCAGTGTACAGCAGAAAGGTCAAAGCTATCCATTCCTAACCAAACCATACGTAACCGAACCGAACGCTGCCGGTCTCAACAGAACGTGCCCAGACCACTACTACTGGCATCCACAGCGCCAATGAGAGAATATTATAGAGGAGTGGAGAGCAGGAATCCACCGAATAGCAGTGTATAGCAGAAAAGTCGAAGCCATTCAAACGAAACCAAGGCTAACTTAACCTAACCAAACGCATCCTGTCACAACCTAACGTGCCGAGACAAAAATTGGTGGCCTCCCCTTTGACAAGCGGGGCATATTATTGCAGAATAGAGTGCTGAGGTGCATAGAATCGCAATGCAAGTCACGATCGTCAATGACATCCCAACTTAACCCAAACGAACTTAACCCAACCATACGTAATATAACTCAACCTAACGTGACGCGACCACTATTATTGGCCTCCCCAGAGCCGCACAGGACATACCATCGCACAGTGGAGCGCAGAAATCCGCTAAATAGCAGTGTACAGCACAAAGATCAAATTCGTCCTGACCAAAATTAACCTAACCTAACCCTACCAAACGTAACCTATCTCAATCAAGCGTGCCATGACCGCAATTGCTCGTCTCTCCAGATTCAAGCAGACGCTAGTAAAGCTGTGCATTGCACAAGTATTAACCTAATAGCAGTGTATAGCATAATAGGAAAAGCTACCCACACCAATCATGTCATAACCTGGCCAAGCCAAGCGTAACGTAACTCAACCTAGCGTACCGAGATCACTTTTGCTGGCCGCCCCAGAGCCAAGTAGAACGTGATAGAGGAGGGTAGGGCGTCGTAGTCCATAAGATTGCAGTGCATAGCATAGTATTCGTAGCTACACTTTCCTGACCAAACCAAACGTAACGTAACTAAACGTAACGTGTCGAGCGCACTACCCCTGACGTCCAGAGAGGCAAGCAGAGAGCGATAGCGCACAGAAGAGCGCAGAAGTCCGCATAGTATCCGTGTGTAGTACAAAAGTCAAAGATATCGTAACCTAACAAAGCGTACTCTGAACTAGCCAAACGCTAGTTACCTGACTGAATCAACCGTGCCGCAACCACAGTTGCTGGCTGCCCGAGGGCCGAGCAGAGCATTGTAGAGCAACAAAGAGCGCAGAAATCCACCGAACAGCAGTGTATAGCACAATAGTCGAAGCCATCCCAACCAAGCTTAACCCAACCTAACCAAACCGAAAGTAACCTAACTCAACCAAACGTGCAATGACCATCATTACTTGCCTCCCCATAGACACGCAGTTGGTAGTACAGCAATGCAGAGCGCAGGTATCAACCGAATAACTGTGTACAGCACAAAAGTCTAAGCCATCCTGTCCAAGCTTAAACTAACGTAACATAACCAAACGCAACTTGTCCCAATCAAACGCGCCACGATCGCTATTGTTGGCGTCCCCAATTCCAAACAGATGCTATTAGAGCTGTGCTGAGCTCAGATATCGACCGAATTGCGGTGCATAGCGAAAAAGTCAAGGATACCTTAACCGAACCTGACAAAATCTAGCCAAGCCAAGCGTAACCTAACCCAACCTTACGTGCCGCCACCACTATTGCTGGCCTACCCAGCGACAAACAGAACATATTTGAGCACAGTAGAGCGCAGAAATCCACCAAAAAGCAGCGAAGAGCGAAAAAGTTGAAGATACACTGACAAAACATAGCCTGACCAATCCTAACTGAACATCGCCTGATTCAGTGTTACGTGCGTAGGCCGATATTGCTGGTGGTATACATAGAGTCAAGCTGAAAGCATTAGATCACTGTAATGTGCAGAAATCCAGCTAATAGCAGATTGTAGCACTAAAGTTGTAGCTATCCTTTCCTAACCAAACCAACCGTATCATAGCTCAACCTAACGTGCCGATACCGCCGTTGCTGCACTCCTCGGGGCAAAGCTGGACATACTAGTGCATAGTAGAGCGCAGAAAGCCATTGAGTGATAGTGTACAGCACAGAAGTTAAAAATATCGACACCAAACTTTGCCTGAACCAACCTAACCGAACGTAGCCTGACTCAAAAGAACGTGCAGAGACCACTATTGCCGGACTTCCCAGAGCAAAGCGGAACATGCCAGAGCACTGTAGGTCGCTTTGATCCACCTAAAAGCAGACTACAGCACTGGAGTCAAAGATACCCTCTCCTAACCTAACCAACCGTGGCATATCCAAACGTAACCCAACTCAACCTAACGTGCCGCAAAAGCGAACACTATTCCTGGCCCATCCAGAGCCAAGCAGAACACATAGGTGATGCGCAGAGCGCAGAAATCCATAGAATCGTAGTGTATATCAGAAAAGTCAAAGCAACGCATGC
>NW_016935901.1:0-1225 GCF_001483705.2 Eufriesea mexicana
GAAAAGTTCAATTTTATTGACATTTGCGTCTGTTATTGTGGTGAGCAAACATTTCTGCGTAAACATGGAGCAAAGGTTCTATTGCTTGGCGATAGCCAATGCATTACAATAGAATCTGACTGAAAAGTACAATTCTATTTGCATTTTCGGCTAGCATCGCGGTGTGCAAGCTTTTCCGCATAAATAAGGATAAATGATTCTGTTGGTTCGCTATAGCTATTGCGTTGCTATAGAATCTGACTGAAAGTTCAATTCTATTGACATTTTCGGATAATATCTTGTTGAGCAATCTTTTCTGCGCAAATAAGGACGAAAGATTTCATTGTTCAGCTGTAGCCAAGACGAAAGATTTCATTGTTCAGCTGTAGCCAATGCACTACAATAGAGTCTGATTGGAAAGATCAATTCTACTGCCATTTTCGACTAATATCGTGATGAGCAAATATCCTGCGTAATTAAGGAGCAAAGATTCTATTGGTAAGCTATAGCCAATGCACTGCAATAGAACCTTACTGAGAAGTTCAATTTTATTGACATTTTCGTCTATTATTGCGGTGAGCAACCCTTTCTGCGTAAATAAGGAGCATTGACTCTATTTGAATGCTATAGCCATTGCATGGCTGTAGAGTCAGCCTGAAAAGTTCAATTCTATTGCCATTTTCGACTAATAATGTGGTGAGCAAATATCCTGCGTAAATATGGAGGAAAGATTCTATTGATTTGCTGCAGCCATTGCATTGGAGTAGAATCTGACAGGAAAGTTGAATTCTATTGGCATTTTCGACAAATATTGCGGTGAGCAATCTTTCCGCATAAATAAGAAGGTATGGTTCTATTGGTTTGCAATAGCCATTGCATTGCAATAGAATATGACTGAAAAGTTCAATTCAATTGAAATTTTCGACTAATACCATGTTGAGCAATCTTTTTTTCGCAAATAAGGAAGAAAGATTCCGTTGTTTAGCTATAGCCATTGCATTGCAATACAATCTACCTGAAAAGATCAATTCTATTGATATTTTCGACAATTATAGTGGAGAGCAAGATTTTCTGCATAAATAAGGAGCAAAGGTTGTAGTGGCCTGCTATAGTCATTGCAGTGCAGTAGAATCTTACTGAAATGATCAATTTTGTTGACATTTTCGTCTAATATTGCGGTGGAGAAAACTTTCTGCGTAAATAATGTCGAAAGATTCTATGCGTATGCTATAGCTATTGCTTTGCA
>NW_016935902.1:0-516 GCF_001483705.2 Eufriesea mexicana
TTTTAAGCTATACACCGCTATTCGGACGATTTCAGTGTCCTACAGTGCTCTGCTATACTCTGCATAGTCTTCGTGAGAACAGCAATAACGGGCGTGACACGTAAGGTTGGGATACGTTACGTCTGATTATGTCACATTTGGTTAGGTTTGATATGATAGCATTGACGTTTGTGCTATACACTGCTATTCGGTGGATTTCTGCTGTCTATTGTGCTCTAACTATTGTGCTCTACTTGGCGCTGGTGAGGCCAGCAATATTGGTCTCGGCACGTTAGGTTGAGATATGCAGCCTTTGGTTAGGTTACGTTTGGTTCTGCTATGATAGGACGGCTTTGACGTTTCCATTATACACTACTAATCAGTGGACTTCTGCGCTTTACGGTGCTCTAATACGTGCTGCATGGCGATGTGGATTTCAGCTGTAGTTGGCTAGACGTGTTAGGTTGGAATTGAATACGTTAGGTTAGGTTAGGTTTGGTCAGCATAGGTTAGCATATCTGTTCCTTTCCGCTTTAC
>NW_016935903.1:0-208 GCF_001483705.2 Eufriesea mexicana
ACAGCTATTGCAGTGCTATAGAAACAGGCTGGAAAATTCAATTTTATTGTTATTTTCGACTTACATCGTAGTGAGCTAACACCCTTGTATACGTAAGGAGGAAGAATTCTATTGGTCAACTATAGCCATTGCAATGCTATAGAATCTGGTTGGAAAATTCAATTTTATAGACATTTTCGACTAATATCGTGGTGAGCTATCTTTCTTG
>NW_016935903.1:706-1388 GCF_001483705.2 Eufriesea mexicana
TTAAATAAGGAGGAAGGATTCTATTGGCGTGCTATAGCCATTGCAATGCTATAGAATCTGCCTCGAAAATCCAATTTTATTGACATTTTCGACTAATATCGTGGTGAGCTAACTCCCTTGTATACGTAAGGAGGAAGAATTCTATTGTTCTGCTATAGCCATTGTAATGCAATAGAATCTGGCTGGAAAACTCAATTTTATAGACATTTTCGACTAATATCGTGGTGAGCTGACTATCTTCCATATTTAGGAGGAAAGATACTATTGGCGTGTTATACCCATTGCGAAGCTATAGAATCAGGAAGGAAAATTCAATTTTATTGACATTTTCGACTAATATCCTGTTGAGCTCACTTTCGTGCTTAAATAAGGAGGAAAGATTCTATTACCGTGCTATAGCCATTGCATTGCTATAGAATCTGGCTGAAAATTCAATTTTATTTACATTTTCGACTAATATCGTTGTGAGCTAATCTTCTTGCATAAATAAGGAGGAAAAATTCTATTGGCGTGCTATAGCCATTGCAATGCTATAAAATCTGGCTGGAAAATTTAATTTTATTGACATTTTCGACTAATATCCTGTTGAGCTCACTTTCGTGCTTAAATAAGGAGGAAAGATTCTATTACCGTGCTATAGCCATTGCATTGCTATAGAATCTGGCTGAAAATTCAATTTTAT
>NW_016935904.1:0-487 GCF_001483705.2 Eufriesea mexicana
AAACTGTCAATAACATTGATCGTTCCAGCAAGATTCTATAGCATTGCAAAGCCTATAGCACGCGAATAAAATCTTTCCACCTTATTTTTGCGAGAAAGTTAACTCACCAGGATATTAGCCGAAAATGTCAATAAAATTGAATTTTCCAACCAGATTCTATAGCATTGCGAAGGATATAGCAAGCCAATAAAATCATTCACCCTTTTTTATGCAAGAAAGATACCTCACCACGATATTAACCGAAATTCTCAATAATATTGAACTTTCCAGCCAGATTCTATAGTATTGAAATGGCTATAGCAAGCCAATAAAACATTCACCCTTTTTTATGCAAGAAAGTTAGCTCACCACGAAATTAGTGGAAAATGAGGAAAATGTCAATAAAATTGTATTGTCCACCCACAATCTATATCACTGCAACGTTTACAGCACGCCAATAGAATCTACCCTGCTTATTTAGGCAGGGAAGGCAGCTCACCACGATAAT
>NW_016935905.1:0-1152 GCF_001483705.2 Eufriesea mexicana
TTCAAGATCTAAAATATGTTGTAGCTTGGTGAATACATAGCCTAACGTCTTCAATCCAATAGCAAGTACGGCCATCTTCTTGCCAGAGAATTGGTATATTCAAATTTTTTAACCTGCTATAGCTTGGTGAATAGATCGCCAACCGCCTTCAATCCAATGGCAAGTACAGCCATCTACTTGCCAGATAATTTATCTATTCACAATCTATATTCCGTTGCAGATAGGTGAATAGATCGCCTAACACTTTCAATCCAATGGCAAGTACAGACATCTACTTGCCAGAAAATAGATCTAATCGAAATCTATATCCTGTTATAGCTGGGTGAATAGATCGCCTAACGCCTTCAATCCAATGGGCAGGTACAGCCATCTTCTTGCGAGCGAATGGGCCTATTCGAAATCTATAATCTTTTATAGCTTGGTAAATAGGTCGCCTAACGCCTTCAACCATTGGCAGGTACAGCCATCTACTTGGCAGAGAATAGGTCTATTCAAAATATATAACATGTTATAGCTTGGTGAATAGATAGCCCGACGCCTTCAATCCAATGGCAAGTACAGCCATCTACTTGCCAGAGAAGAAGTCTATCCAAAATCTATAACCTGTTATAGCTTGGTGAATAGAGCGCCTAAAGCCTTCAATCCAATGACAAGAACAGCCATCTACATGCCAGAGAATAGGTCTATTCAAAATATATAATCCGTTATAGCTTGGTGAATAGGTCGCTGAACGTCCTCAACCAATGGCAAGTACAGCCATCTACTTTCCAGTGAGTAGGTCTATTCAAAATCTATAATCTGTTATAGCAGAATAGATCGCCTAACACTTTCAATCCAATGGCAAGTACAGACATCTACTTGCCAGAAAATAGATCTAATCGAAATCTATATCCTGTTATAGCTGGGTGAATAGATCGCCTAACGCCTTCAATCCAATGGGCAGGTACAGCCATCTTCTTGCGAGCGAATGGGCCTATTCGAAATCTATAATCCTTTATAGCTTGGTAAATAGGTCGCCTAACGCCTTCAACCATTGGCAGGTACAGCCATCTACTTGGCAGAGAATAGGTCTATTCAAAATATATAACATGTTATAGCTTGGTGAATAGATAGCCCGACGCCTTCAATCCAATGGCAAGTACAGCCATCTAC
>NW_016935906.1:0-526 GCF_001483705.2 Eufriesea mexicana
CTATTCCCAGGCAAGTAGATGGCATTACTTGAGATTGGATTGAAGGTGTTAGGCGATCTATTCGCGAACCTATATCAGATTATAGATTTTGAATAGGCCTATTCTCTGGCAAGTAGATGGCTGCACTTGCCATAGGACTGAAGGCGTTAGGCGACCTATTCACCAAGATATAACAGATTATGGATATTGAATAGACCTATTCTCTGGCAAGTGGATGGTTGTACTTGCCATTGGATTGAAGTCGTTAGGCGATCTATTCACCAAGCTATAACATATTTTAGATTTTGAATAGAATTATTCTCTGGCAGGTAAATGGCGGTATTTGCCATCGGATTGAAGGCGTTAGGCGATCTATTCAACAAGCTGTAGGAGGTTATAGATTTTGAATAGACCTATTCTCTGGCAAGTAAATGACTGTACTCGCCATTTGATTGAAGGCGTTAGGCGACCTATTCACCAAGCAATAACAGAATATAGATTTTGAATAGATCGATTCTGTGGCAAGTAGATGACTGTACTTGCCATT
>NW_016935907.1:0-1211 GCF_001483705.2 Eufriesea mexicana
ACCTTCGCTTTATAAACTGTTGTTCGGTGGAATTCTGCGCCCTACTGTGCCCTACCATTCTCTTATCGATCCTCGGGAGGCCAGTTGTAGTGGACGCAGAAATTTATATTGGGATATGTTTGGCTATGCTTCAATTTGTTAGGTTAAGGACGGACGGGTTCAACTTTTGTGCCATTCACGGCTATTAGGACGATTCCTGCATTCTACGTTGCTCTGATATACAAGCTTAGCTCTCGTGAGGCCAGCAATGGCTTTCGTGGATCGTCAGGTAGGGCTACGTTACGTCTGCTGATGTTACGATTGGTTAGGTTAGGATAGGATAGCAATGACTTCTGTGCTGTACACCGCTTTTCGCAGGATTTCTACGCCCTACATTGCTCTACTGCTTTCTGCTCTACTCTCGAGTATCCAACAATTGTGTTCTCGGCACATTAGGTTGAGTTACGCTATGTTGGATTAGGTTACGTTAGTTTGGGTTAGGTCTGGATTGTTTTGGCTTTCGTGATGTACACTGCTATTCGGCGGATTTCTGCGCTCTACTGTGATCTAATATATTCTGCTTGGCTACGGGGAGGCCAGCAGTATTGGTCACGCCACGGCAGTCTGCGATATAATGCGTTCTTTTATGTTACGTTTGGTTACGTTAGGACAGTATAGCTTATACTTTTGTGCTGTACACTGCTATTATGTGGATTTCGGCGCACTAAATTGCTCCCTTATTCCCTGCTCGATACTCGGGAGGCCAGCAATTGTGGCCGCGAATGTTAGGTTAAGTTAGATTCCGTTTGGTTAGGCTAGCCTCCGTTGTGTTAGGTCACGATAGTTCTCACTTTTGTGATACACACTGCTACTCTATGGCCTTCGGCGCTCTTCTGTGCGCTATTACAATCTGCTTGTCTCTGTGAACGCCAGAAATAGTGATCTCGTCCGGTTAGCTTGAATTACGTTACTTTTGGTTAGGTTAGGTTTGGATGGATTGGTTAGGCTAGCTATTACTTGTGTGCTGTACACTGCTGTTCGGAATATTCCAGAGTTACGCACTTCTCCCCCATACTCCGTATAGCTCTCGAGAGGCAAGCAATAGCGGTCGTGGCACGTAAGTTTTGGTAACATTACGACTGCTTATGATACGCTTGGTTGGGTTTGAACGTGGTAGCTTTGACCTTTGTGCTTCACACAGCAATTCGGTGGATGTCTGAGCTTTTCGTTTC
>NW_016935907.1:5247-5465 GCF_001483705.2 Eufriesea mexicana
TCGCTCGTTATTGATGACATCGTAGAGATAAGCAGCACATATTAGAACACATTACAGAGCAGGGATCCACCGAACAGCAGTTTAGAGCGCAAAAGCCGAATACAACGTTAACTAACCTAACCCAACCTAACCTAGCGAAACGTCGTATAACTCATCCTAACGTGCCGAGACCACTATGGCTGGACTCCCCTGATACGGGTAGGGCATATTAGTGCACA
>NW_016935908.1:0-582 GCF_001483705.2 Eufriesea mexicana
AGCACGAAGGTCTAAGACATCCAACCCAAACGTATCCCAGCCTTAGCCAACTGAACGGAACCTAACTCAGCCTTTCGTGCCACGTCCAATATTTCTGGCCTCCCCAAAGTCGAGGAGTGTATGGTAGATCAGTGTAGAGTGCAGAAGCCCACATAATGGCAACGCATAGCACGAAAGTAATTGCTACCCTGTCCTAACCTACCCAAACCAAACATAAACCAATGTAGCCTAACTCAACATAACCTACCGAGACTATCATTGCTGGCATTCTCAGAGCCAATCAGAACATGTTAGTGAACAGTAGGGCGCAGAAGTCCATAGCATAGCTGTGTCGATCACAGTAGACAATGGTATCCTGATCTAACCCATCCCAACCTAACATAGTTAAATTCAATCTGCCCCAACCTAACTTACCGCGATCCGTATTGCTTGCCGCAGCAGAGCCAAGTAGATAATAGCAGAGGGGAGCAGAGCGCTGAAAGCCATAGAATCGCAGTGTATATAAGAATAGTCGAAGCGATCCAAACCTAGCCATAGCTAACGTAGCCTGGCCAAACGTAGCCTACCTAAAACTAACGTGCC
>NW_016935909.1:0-658 GCF_001483705.2 Eufriesea mexicana
GCATGGATGTATGTATGAAAGAATATATGGATGTACGGAGGCATGGATGTATGGATGTGTGTGCGGACGTATGGATGGGTGAATGGACGGAAGAATGGATGTATGTATGGATGCTTGTATGGCTGAATGTATGGATGGATGTATGGATGGATGCATGCATGGATGTATGGATGCAAGTATGTATGGGTGTATGCATGTATGGATGTATGGATGTATGGACGTATGGACGTATGGATGTACGTATTTATGGATGTGCGGGTGTATGGATGTATGGATCGATGGATGGATGTATTGATATATGTATGGATGTATGGATTGGTGGATGGTTTGTTGGATGGACGTATGGATGGAGAGATGTATGGATCGTTGGACGTATGGATGGGATGGTGTGTGGGTGGATGAATGTGTCGAAGGGTGGACGTATCGTATGAATGGATGGATGCGCGCATGGACGGTCGTATGGATGGATCAATGTGTGGATGGATGGATCTATGATTGGATGGATTTATGGATTGGTGGATGAATGGATTTATGGATGGGTGGAAGGAGGGACGTATGTACGGATGTGTGTATAGATGTATGTGTGGATGTATGCATGTATGGATGGATGGATTTATGGATGTGTGGATGTATTAATGTATGGATGGGAGGATGTATG
>NW_016935910.1:0-2520 GCF_001483705.2 Eufriesea mexicana
TACGTAATAAAATCTACCTTGCTGCCACCACTATTGCTGGTGTCCCTAGAGAAAAGCAGAACGTATTATATCTCATTAGAGCGCGAACGTCCGCCGAATAGCAGAGTATAGCACAATAGACAAATCCATCCGAACCAAACCTAACCTAACATAACCTAACCTAACCAAACTTTACTCAAACCAACAAAACGTAACGAAACGGAGAGTAACTAAACTGAACTTGCCACGACCACTATTGCACACATGTCCAAGCAGGAATTAGTAGAGCACAGTGGAATGCAGGAAGCCACCAATTTGCAGTGTATAGCACAAAAGTCATAGATATCCTAACATAACCTGTCCAAACCTAACCAAACCGAGCATACCCTAAATCAACCTAACGCGACGAGACCGCCATTGCTGCCATTCCCAGAGTCAAGCAGAACATACTAGAGCACAGTATAGCGCAGAAATCCGCCATACAGCAGCGTATAGCACAAAAGTCTAAGCAGCCATGTACTAACGGAGCCAAACGTTAAACAACTAAGAGTAACATAATCCAACCTCACGTGCCACGACCACCATTACTGGCGGCACGAGAGCCGAGCATTGTGTGATAGGGCACTGCAGAGAATAGCCGAGCATTGTGTGATAGTGCACTGCAGAGCGCAGAGGTCCTTAGAAGAGCTGCGTGTAGCATAAACGTCAAGTATATCCTAACATAAGACAACGTAGCCTAACCAAACCAAACGTAACATGTCTCAACCTAACGTGATGCGAACACTATAGCTGACCTTCCCAGAGCCCATCACAAAATAATAGAGCACAGCAAAGCGCAGAAATCCGCCGAGTCACGGTCCATGCCAAGAGAGTCATAGCTGCCAAACCTAACCCAAACTAACGTGACATAGCCACACGTAACGTAATACAACGTAACGTGCGGAGACCACAATTGTCGGGCTCCTGAGAGGCAGGCAGCGCATGTTAGAGCAGAGTATAGCGCAGAATATCGCCGAATAGCCATATACAGCACAAACGTCAATGCTATCCTCTCCTGCCATAATCAATCGTGGCATAGCCATACGTAGGCTAAATCAAACATACGAGCCGGGACCACTATTACTGGCCTCCCCAGAGTCGAGCAGAGTATAGTAGAGCAATGCAGGGCGCCGAAATCCGCCAAATAGCAGTTTATAGATCAAAAGTCAATGCTACCCTGTCCTAATCCATACAAGCGTAATATATCAAGCGCTTCCTGCCATAACCGTACGCGCCGAGACCGCAGCTGATGGAATCCGCAGAGACAAGCAGAATATAATGGAGCGCAGTAGGGCTCAGAGATCAACCAAAGTTGCAGCGTGCAGCACAAAAGTCAAGTACGTCCTAACCTAACCATACCAAACCTAAGCTAACCAAACGTGTACAAACTAAACCTAACGAGACTAGACCACTATTTCTGGTCTCTCCAGTGCAAAGCAGAAGATACTAAGGTACAGTAGAGCGCAGAAGTCCAACGTTTTGCAGTGTACAGCACAGAGGTCAATGCAATCATAACCAAACCTAACGAAACTTAGCTTAACCAAACGTAACATAACTCGACATATATCGTGACGACCGCTATACCTAGCCACCCCATTGCCAAGCGGAACATACCGCAGAACAGTAGATCGCAGAAATCCGGCGAACAGCAGTGTATACCGCGAAAGTCAACGCTACGCAATCCTAACCCAGGCAAACGTAATATAGCCAAACGCAACCTAACCTAACACAGCGTGCCGAGACCACTATCGCTGGCCTCCCTAGAGCCAAGCGGATTATACTAGAGCACAGTAGAGCGCAGGAACGCAACCGATAGCAGTGCATAGCGCAAAATTCAGAGTGATCTTAAGCAAACCAGGCCTTACCTAACCCAACGAAACGTAGAATAACCAAACCCTTCGGGCCACGGCTGCTGCTGCTGGTCTGCCCAGATTCGAGCACAGTATAATAGAGCGAAGAAGAGCGGAGGATTCCACTAAATGGCAGTGTGTAGCACAATAGTCGAAGCTACCCACTCCTAACCTAACCCATCGCAATATTACCTAACGTAGCCTAAAAAAACCTATCGCGTCACCACCACTATTGCTGGCCTCCCAGGTACGAGTAGAGAATAGTAGGGCACAGAAGAGCGCATAATTCCACCCGATAATAGTGTATAACGGGAAAGGCAGAGCTATGCGTACATAACCCAGGCTAAGGTAACATAGCCAAATGTATCCTAACACAACCTAACGTGCCGCGACCAGTATTCCTGGCGTCGCGAGGCGCAAGCAGGGTAAGGCGGAATTCAGAGTGGCGGAGAAGTCAATAGAATCGCAGTGTAGAGCAGAAAAATCGGAGCAACCCGCACCTTATCCAGGCTAACAAAAACTAGCGAAACGTAACCTAGCACAACCTAACATGCCGCGGCTACTATTCCTGTCCTCACAAGAGCAAAGTAGTGCGTACTAGAACATAGAAGAGTGGAGAAATCCACCGAAAAGCAGTATTTGGCACAGAAGT